>NC_087259.1:30780000-31080000 GCF_037042905.1 Lytechinus pictus | reverse complement strand
AGGGTTAAGTTTTTAATGTTTGACTGTCTATATTTTGTATTGTTTTTTATAATGAGAAATGAAATCAATCAGTCAATCCATCAATTCATGGTTACAGTTCTTAATGTGCACAATTTTCTCACCTTTCTTAGAACAATGGAAAAAAAGTAGTAAATGTTTCTTTCTTCAACCAGATTGCATGTCAAGGAATTCCTAGATGTTTCACTAGATACAACATGCAACATAGAAGAGACCCTCCTGGGATAGAGTTAGGTATAATTGTAATTAAATTTTGTTTTTGTTTCCTCCTGAAATATTAAGCAAAGTCAGCAGCCCCTCTTGAAAACCCCACAGGGAGGGAACATGATGCCCACACACAATCAACAACCCCCACCCCCAGGCCTCCTGGGCAACCCACCCCCATTGCTACAGCAACCTCCACAGGGAGTGGTTCAGCAACCGGCTTTGCTACAGGGAAACACTCAGGCAATGCAGAATCTAGCTGGTAAGTGCACTCAACAGGAATATAATCGCACCAGGTTTTTTATCTCTAATTTCTGAATCCAATTTTCATGTATAATCTTTCTACTGTGCTAATAGTGCTTTGAAAGTATTTTGAAAAAAATTGCCCTGAAACATGTTTTTATATTCATCATTTTTTGGGCGATGTTTTTAAACAGACTCTGTCAAAATTTATAACAGGAGTACTCACTCAGCTTGAATGCCTCATCAATGGAATATTATTTGCCTGGACTTTAACAGCTGGTTATAATATGAATATATTGACTGCTCACTCGCTTATGTAGATTTTTTTTTTTCAAGAGGGAATATCACCCCTGCAATACATGTTCTATGAATTGCTTAATTTGTTGGAGAGGGCATTTTGGAGTATTTTTGGACTGAATTGGCACCTCATTTTTGGTTAGTAGTCACAGAATTCAAGTTTTCAGTAGCTTTGCGTGATTTAAGTTCCGTAAATTGTTTCATTTAATAATAATAATAGTTACATTAATATAGCACTTAGAAACCAACGTATGAAATGCTATATGAATGTAACTGTTTTAATTTGTAAATGAAATAATACTTATTTTCTGTTGTGTCCAAATCACCCCTGTTTACATTTTTCAAAAAATTGCACAAATTTCAATAATCAATTCTGATTGGTAAAATAATGCCTGAGCTTGAAATGGAAAAAAAGGAGACAGTAATTTGAGCTATAAAATACCAGATATTGTAAATTCTAAGAATTGAATAGGTTGTATTTCAATCATTTTCTTTTCTCTTGCAGGTTCTAATGTATAGCACTCAATAGAATGCCGTCGTAATTTTGAGATTACAGTACTTCGTTTTATACAAATAGCCCTTTTTTTAAGTAAACATGTACCCTAATTGTAAAACATCTCCATTCCTTGAGATTGATCTGTATACCAATGTGGTTCGGCATCCAATCAGTTACCCATTTTTATTGTAACTACCATGGTAATGAACAGCTAATAAAGTCATGCATTTCATGAAAGTTACCATAACCATCTACACACACACTTAAGAGACCTATGCCGAGAATAACAAGTGTGCAAATGATGTGACATAGCAGATTCGAGCATCAGTAGATAATCGTCTTAATGATAATTGAAAAGCATGAAGTACAATGTCATTATTCTTCTGCTTGGTTGTAATTGATTTTCTATAGGTGCCTATGCACATCAAGGCAGATCAAGTCAGATCAGTCAGCAGTCCATCGGACGACGTGACTTCAGCAGCAGTGGAAGCAGCAGAGATAGAGACCGTGAAAGAGACCGTGAACGAGAGAGGGATCGTGCCCAGCGAGAAAGAGAACGAGAAAGGGAACGCGAACATCGAGAGAGGGAACGCGAACGAGAGAGGGAACGTCGCGAACGTGAAAGGGTAAGGGAAAGGGAGAAGTCTCCAGTGAAGCGATCCAGGTCTCCACGTCGTTCCAAGTCTCCAAGAAGATCACCAAGGCGTACAAAGAGGGTAGTACAGCGATACTGTGTTCAGATCCCACGCTTTGCTCTGGATATGTAAGTCATTACACCTTTATTCTTGTTTTTTTTTTAATGATAATGATGATTTTATGGATGACTGCCAATTTAGCTTTTGCTGCTCTTTCATCAGGTGCTGCAAAACATACAGGTTTTCTCTATTCGAATGCATGTGTGCCCAGTAATAGGCTTCAAGGCAGGAAGGCATAAGATCCTACTTTTCAACTCTGATTTAAAGTTTGTACATCATAGTAGTTCACATGTCATCGTCTAAGCAGCATCTATTGTTCAGAAAGGGATTTTTCATCTTATAATTATAACTTTGATGCATTTGAATGTTCATATGAATAAATAAACACCCAGGAAGAAAGAAAGATCAAATTCATTCAGACACTTTCAATATATCTGTAACTGAAAAATCAGATTAAATCTTAGATTAGTAATGATAATGAATTTGGTTTGGTTTTATTTACCGTATAAAAATCACAACAAAATACATTGTACAAAATATTAAGATGAAATATATAAACACTTAAAAAGACATGGATGGATCACTCTATTCAGAGCCATTGATATAATGGCTCTGTTCTTCCTAGAGGTTCAATCAAAGTAACATGAGAAATCATATGACATAATTGTATATAATAATACATTAATAATAACAAATAGTTGAATAATTAAACATTAAATGGTAATAAAAATGATAACAAGAGCAAAGTATCTTTTAAATAGATTGCAGTTGATGATATTATGATTTTTATTCCACAATATCTCATATGCTATTTACCTCAGATATGTATTTTGAAAGTGTGAACTACAGTATTTCGTCATGTTGTGTTCTTATGTTATTTTGATGTATACTTATTTTTTATTGTACAAAAATCTGTAATCCGGCCTCTGGGCCGCAAGTATTTTTTGTTTAATAAACTATTTCTATTATATTGTATTCTAATTACTATCGCCTAAGGAGATCAATATATCACATGTTAGGGTGTTATGTTAATCTCCTTAGATTAACTGAACTTGAGATGGTCTTTCTGGTCACTTGATATGTCACTTTTTAAAGTTACTACTAAATGATTTATAGACACAGGTGACTAGTGGGACCTTGTAGCTCAGATATTTTTAAGTCAAATCAATGTTAGCTTATGCCTCTTATAGGCAGGTATTGGATATAATTGTTACATTCAGGACCTGGGGGTGTTTCACAAAAGATTTAAGTATGACTTTAGTCGCACTTAAATGCCGACGTGTATATGATATGCAACGCGCGATCTTATTGATAGATATGCAGTAGTGCGCGTCCTCATGACACGATCTGACCAATGCTTTCAAGCCTTTCATACCGTACGCAACTCAGTATTCAAGTGCGAATCTAAGTCATAATTAAATCTTTGTGAAACACCCCCCAGATAATGTTAAAATCTAACATTTGGAAGAGATTTGCTTAGATTTAATAAACTTTGAATTACACAATCTTTCCCCTCACAGCCCCAAGTCAGATGTGATTGAACTCCACAAGCGTTACATGAATATGTACATCCCGAGTGATTTCTTTATGGCTAATTTTGCCTGGCAGGATGTGTTTCCAATTCATCGTCCAATGAATGTAGCTCAACCATGTAGCTTTCACATCATGCACAAAGAAGCCCCTCCTCCCCAGGGTGCTGCTACCGTCATTGACCCTCCTGATGTAAACTACTCCTATTCTGCCAAGGTAGGTGTTGTTATATCTTATTGAAGTCTTCTTGACTCAGTACACAATTCCTAATCATTGCAGAACACACAATCATGCTCTGACATTAAAGGGGAAGTTCACCCTGACAAAAAGTTCATTGCTAAAATAGCCAAAAAAAATTATTGGCAAGGGTTTGAGGCAAATCCATAAAAGAATTAAAAAAGATTTTAGAACTTTAAATGTTTGATTTTTGACTTCGTATGCAAGCATCTTTCCTTCATAGCGAATTGTATAAAATCAATGAAATGCCATTGTCTGAGAAAATTAAAATTGGTTTTTATTTTACCTTTACCCTAAAGCCACCGGGAGGGGTTCAATCAACCCCCCCCCCCTCGAGATTTTCCGCGACCAATCTATTGCATGAAACTTTTCGACCGCGCCGCCTGCTGACTTTTCACTTTGAAGTCTAACGCATCTTTTGAGACTGAAGTCACAATGCCCGGGTATGTGGTTCGAAAATTGTGCAACATTACATAAGTGCATGTCAGACCTAAAATTGCTCCAAAACATGATTACGTGTACAAAGCCAGTGTAAATTGTATTTCTCACCTTATTCATAAAGATATGATTAGTACTTTCATCAGCTGAAATTAATTGATTTTAGTATAATTATGCTTCAAAAAGTTTCTGCTATACATTTGGCAAAAAAAACAAAGAAATACATAAGTAATTCATAAATCAATAAAATACATAAGAAATTCATTTTCAAGCCAGGATTTTTTTTTCCATTTTTGTCTCACCTGCATCGCAGAGTGAGACTATAGGCGCCGCTTTTCCGACAGCGGAAGCGGCGGCGTCGTCATTTAAGGTCAATGAACTTTGGCAACTTGTTGAATAACCATCATAGCTCTTAAAGTGTATGGATCTAGTTCATAAAACTTGGACATAAGAGTAATCAAGTATCACTGAACATCTCATGCGAGTTTCAGGTCACATGACTAAAGTCAAAGGTCATTTAAGGTCAATGAACTTTGGCCATCTTGGAGGTATTTATTAAATTGCTGTCATGAGTTTAAAGTTTATGGGTATAGTTTATAAAATGTGGACATTTAATTAATAATTATTTTATAGTAGTTTTCAAAGTCAACACTGCTGCTATATTGAATTGCGTAATGCAGGGGAGACTGCCAGAGGCGCTCCACTTGTTAATTGGTAACAATGGTATAAAGAATATTAACACAAAAAATTAACACTCTATGAGCGTTTTATAGTGAATTAGAGGAAAAGGTATGATTTATGCATAAATTAGCATAATGAATTCATATAGAAAAATCTGATTTCGGAAAAATTAGCCTTGTAGATTGCATTCCACACTGTTATCATGCCAATTTTCATGGCCTTTGCATGATCGACGGCCGAGATCTCAACCCCCTGTCATATAACACCCCAAAAAGCCCGGTCTGGTTTGGGTTAACTATATCACTAATCAAATGATTTCATACCCACTCCTGAAAAGAAAATAAAAATGATGACCCATTAAAAAGGGAAACCAAATAATGTAATGTAGAATTGAAAAGTGTAACGTCCCCCTCCCCCCCCCCCCCCCCCCCGATTTAAAAGATGTCACTTAGGGGGATAATACTCATTTGTCAGATCTATAATATTCCTTGCTGTCGAATGCACTCCTTTCATTTTCTCCTTGTTATATATTACCAGGTGATGCTGATGACATCAGTCTCTCAGGATGAACTCTACGAGAAGTGTAGCGCACGAGCCCAGGATTCCTCAGAGATTAGGGAGAACTTTCAGCACCCCACTCGCCTTATTAATTTCTTAGTTGGACAGAAGGGCAAGAATGAGGTGATGGCTATTGGTGGACCTTGGTCTCCTTCTCAAGATGGTGCTGACCCTGTTAATGATACATCCGTATTGATCAAGACAGCCATTAGGACAACAAAAGCATTGACTGGGATTGACCTGACTGCCTGCACACAATGGTATGTATCTCTACTGGGGGTTGGGTATCAGGAATGGTGGATAAAATAGGACAATCTCAGTGTTTTACTCGTTTTTTCATGTTTGAAGTTTTGTGACCTTGAGGTAGCTTGTAATAAGGATATTTTACTTTGATTTATTCTAGGTTATAACATTTGTGGGTGTGTAATAAAATGTTCCTTCAGTGTTATGTTTTATTAGTTTTCCTTGGTAAAGAACTCTTTTGGATTATGTTTTAAGGTAAGTATACTTCCTTGTTTCATTGTAAAAAGAAGAAAGTGCCATCATTACCCTAGCTCATTGTGAATCGATAAAGCATAAGAACTTAATAATATGAATATTTACATTTCAAGAAGTTATTCCTTGTAATCCCTTGGCTTTAAACTAATGTCATGACCTCAAAATTATAAATCTTTCTGAAAACTAATATTCTGTACAAATATTCCTTACCTAAGGATGTTTAAAATATATCTTGTTAAATGACTGCATGCACGGGAATGAACCACTATTCACTTGCAAAACCAGAACATAGTCAAAGAAGAATTTATCAAGTGATTGGATCGAATCCCTTTTAAATGAGGTAAACTGTCCTGTTGACAAACATGATGTATTTTTTACCATTGAAAAATTGTAATTTAGTCTGAGTTTAGGTTTATTAACTTGAAAAGGATACTTTAACCTGATGAATTATCATTTTTTGGGGGGTAAGTATGTCACAATGTAAAATAATATTACTTTCTGGAATTGAGCAGGTACTGAGAGAATGTTGTCTCTGAAAAAGGTATATTTCTGTGAAATATAAATGTGTTGTATAATCAATTAGGGAAAGCAATATATAGATTTAATATTTGAAATAATATAAGATGTTATTTTCCCATTTGTTTGTATTTTTTGTTCAAACTTACACAAGTAACCAATTGTTTAATTTTGATCAGGATATTATTCAATTCCAACTGTTGCATTAGTGCCTTTGGTAAATTAGCTAATATTTTACTCTAAGATAGCATACCTGGAATATTTATTACTACTAGGAGGAAGAAGATTTTTGGCTGCTTGAATGCCTAGTCCCTACAGTTTTGTCAAGGCGATGCAGATCACCATATAACGCTACCCTGGATCACTATTAGAGCTACCCTGGAGCATCCTTTAGATAATTAAGCTATTTACTTTGACTCTTTGATCTTTAATTAGTCCACCTTGTAAGGAAAATGCAGTTCCTAGCTTTACATATTCAATCTTGGTGTAAGAATGTTTCGTAACCCTGTTTGTCTCTGAGAGTTTGGAAGATTTGCATGTTTATTGGAAATTCTGGGGTTTCATTCAAATTGATTTTGAAATTTATCCCCACTTTACTTATTCAAACAACATCAGGGATCAGTAAAGTTAACATTCCAAGTATCAAATTAAATGGAAAGGTGGTAGTGATTTAACAGATTTCTTTAGTGTGATTCTCAAGTTGTTATATTGGAATTGATGTAGAAAGGAACTTGGTCCTGTGGTTGTTTCGGCTGGAATAAACAGATGTAAAAGAAATTGCTGGTCCAAAAAAAAAACAAGGATTGCAGAGATATTAAAGAGTTGAGTACTCGGTGTACTGCTATTTGCTGGGAATTTGGAGCCTTCTATCATGAAAATGATCTGCAAAGTTATAATGACATTGTCTACATTTACCTACGGTGATCAACTAAAGCTAATGAATGTCAAACAAATATACCATCACTCCCTTCATAATCTGATCTTATTTGGCGTACCTGTCCTTTGTAATATCTACTATTTTTCTTTTCATTAGTACTATCTCTCCTAGTTTGTTTGCTTTCTTTGTCAAATTGAATTCTGCTGCTGTTTGTGTTCCTTTCTGTCAGGACTATTATGTTGACTTTGTCCATTTTGAATTCTGTACTAGTTTTCTATTTCATTTTTCGAATCATTTCTGCATGCATGACCCCATGGTACCTCCTACTTGTGCAAAACTCTCCTGTCATCTCTATATATCATCTTCATCCATTTCCTCTATTAGATTCCCTCTCCAAGTAACGTAGCAAAGACTTGTTTGATGTAAATATTTATCAAGAACATACTTATCAACTCTGGAAGATTATAATGATAATTAGGATGTATCTCTTCATCAGAAAGGGAACTTGACATATGATACCTTACGGGGTATGGATCTATATTTAATAGTATGCTTAATTGTTGTGATATGAAACCAAAATGGTGTGTTCCACCCTTTTAAACCCTCCCCGCAGGTACCGGTTCTTGGAGCTAAGCTACCATCGTCCAGAGGAGATTCACAAAGGCCGAGTCATCCCGGCGCGAGTCGAAACTGTCGTAATTTTCGTGCCTGACGTGTGGCACATTTTACCCACGAAGGTTGAATGGGAGAATCTTGTGGAGCTGTACAGAAAGACACTGAGCAGCAAATTAGCAGCAGTGGACAACCGAGATAAGAAAATAGAGGACTCCGCCCCAACCCAGGCACTACAGGCTTTTCATTGATTTCTTTCAGTTTATATTATATGCCACTGATATCAACTTGACACGATTAAATATCAACAAAACAACCATGAAACATGTAGTATACATATAAAATTAGAATTTATGAACATACACATATCAGACATCGAGTTAGATCTTAACTGCAGACAGCATATACAACTGAGATGCATACAGCAATCATGATTAAAGATTACATAAAGAAGTTATCTTTCACCCTTACAATAACCGGTCATGTGAATAATGAACAAAAATATTACACAGAGAAAATTCATGCACAAGACTAATCATCACGGATAAATTCGTCACAAATGAATTATATACATAATAAGAATATACCACTCTAGATGTACCTGTTGTAATCATTTTAATATAAACATCTTTTTGTCCATAACAGTTTCTTGAGATGGTGAGTTTATCTGTTAGAGGGTTCCCCCAACCACCCCTTCTTTCTCTCTCTCTCTCTGTCAACTGAAGTGTCGGTAGGAAGCAGTCTATGAGAAAGAGAATTCTCTTAATCACCTAAACGGTGTAGAGGTCGGCATTCCAATTTTTCCAGCAAATAATCTTGAGAGAAAAATCTTTGTCATGGAACAAGATTAATTAACATCATCCAAAACCTTGACGCATCACAATCACAGCAAACATAGAATTGTCTTTGAAAATAACAATTTCTTTTTTTTTAATCAAATTCTCTTGGGGGAAACACCAGGATGCTTAAAAACAGTCTTCACTCTGGCACCATTATCAACACCAATGCAGTAATTCTATTGTTGGATGTCTTTGATTGGCTGCTGAATTTAGTGAATGAGAATGTGGGTGTGTTTGTGTACATTCTCAAAAGTTGCTGTCTTAGATTCCAAAGCTAGTTTTTAGCACATTTTTTTGGTTTGTGCTGATGTCAGGGTCACCTCTCAACAATATAACTTGGCACAAACTATGATAATCATAGCATGCACTCTCTTTCCCACTCTTATGTTATTATTCCTTTGAAGAATAGTTAATCACCCATAATTGAGTTGTAAAATGTGTTTTCACCTGTGTATATAGAGAAAGTTTGTTGACATCTTTGTATGAGTGTGTGAATGAAGAGTGCATTGACCTGCATGTCTCACTGTCTTCACACAATAAGGCATGGTGTGTCTCTTGAACTATTGCTCATATTCTCCATCTATTTCTTGCTTTGATTCCAGGAGGAGACTGCTGCTGTCAAAGAGGAAGAAGAAGATGAGACTGAAGAGCCGGAGCAACAGACACCTACCAACTGGAAGGAGCTTGATCCTAAAAATATGAAGGTAAGACTTTATTTCATAGACCATCGGCTGTAGTATAAGTAGAAGTAGTATTAGTAGAAGCAGTAGCAGTAGTAGTAGTAGTAGTAGTAGTAGTAGTAGTAGTAGTAGTAGTAGAACTAGTAGTAGTAGTAGTAGTAGTAGTAGTAGTAGTAGTAGTAGTAGTAGTCAGTAGTAGTAGTAGTAGTAAGTAGTAGTAGTAGTAGTAGTAGTAGTAGTCAGTAGTAGTAGTCAGTAGTAGTAGTAGTAAGTAGTAGTAGTAGTAGTAGTAGTAGTAGTAGTAGTAGTAGCAGTAGTAGTAGTAGTAGTAGTAGTAGTAGTAGTAGTCAGTAGTAGTAGTAGTAGTAAGTAGTAGTAGTAGTAGCAGTAGTAGTAGTAGTCAGTAGAAGTAGTAAGTAGTAGTAGTAGTAGTAGTAGTAGAAGTAGTAGTAGTAGTAGTAGTAGTAGTAGTAGTAGTAGTAGTAGTAGTAGTAGTAGTAGTGGTAAGTAGTAGTAGTAGTAGTAGTAGTAGTCAGTAGAAGTAGTAAGTAGTAGTAGTAGTAGAACTAGTAGTAGTAGTAGAACTAGTAGTAGTAGTAGTAGTAGTAATATATAGAACTAGTAGTAGTAGTAGAACTAGTAGTAGTAGTAGTAGTAGTAGTAGTAGTAATAGTAGTAGTAGTCAGTAGTAGTAGTAGTAGTAAGTAGTAGTAGTAGTAGTAGTAGTAGTAGTAGTAGTAGTAGTAGTAGTAGTAGTAGTAGTAGTCAGTAGTAGTAGTCAGTAGTAGTAGTAGTAGTAGTAAGTAGTAGTAGTAGTCAGTAGTCAGTAGAAGTAGTAAGTAGTAGTAGTAGTAGTAGTAGAACTAGTAGTAGTAGTAGTAGTCAGTAGTAGTAGTAGTAGTAGTAGTAGTAGTAGTAGTAGTAGAAGTAGTAATTCTAGTAGCAGTAGTATGTATTCATTCAAACAAGGAAATGTAATGGGAACAAAAATCTTGAGACTGCAAAATCTGGTGTACAATTGCAAAAAAAGAGTACAATAAAATTTATAAACAGTAGTGATATTCCATAATTTTGAATCATACTTTATCCTTGTGGTTGAGGTTGGTCAGATTTATCTCAGAAGCTCTGTAATCACCTCAATTCTTGGTACATGTAATTCATCAAAATCATTAGATATCTAAGGCTTCATGTTATAGAAATTTGTCTAAAGGCCACCGCACACCTTACGACCCGACTGGCTTGCGACTGAGTGAGGGGAGATGTGACGTCACAGCTCTTGTCAGCTTGAGAGTCGCAGACCGGTCAGAGACAAGTCACAAGGAAAATCATAAGGATTTGACATGTCGAATCCTTTTGACTGGATCGCAAGCTCAATCCAACTTCCAGCCAATCAGACAGCAGAGTTGCACGACGCGTATATTATAAACAACGTGCATACACAGTAGTAAGCGCAATTTCTCAATTGCTATGGCAAAAAGCACATGCGTGAGTCGCTGACAGCATGGTAGTCCGATCCTGGTCGGATCGCAAGGTGTGCGGTCCGACTACCTTGCGATTCATCCCCCCTCACTCAGTCACAAGCCAGTCGGAGACCAGTCGGGTCGTAAGGTGTGCGGTGGCCTTAATTTACAAATTCAAAATTTTTATGATACAATAAGATGCTACTTTTAGAAGCTGCTAACTGTTATCAGAATTGTATTTATCATGCCTCGCATATTTTAAAGAACCTGTGGAGTAATTTGACCCAGCAGAAGGGTCACATTTTTTTTGTATTTGTATTTTTTCTTTGACCACCCCCCCCCCTCCTTCATTTGTGCACCTTGAGCATCTCCTACAAGATGGATATGGCACCTAACATATTATTGTTATTCTTTTTCTTTTTTTTATTGTCTCACCTGCAAAGTGTCGTCAACATTGAAATCTTAACCAAGGTTAAGTTTTTGAAATGTCATCATAACTTAGAAAGTATATGGATCTAGTTCATGAAACTTGGACATAAGGGTAATCAAGTATTACTGAATATTTTGCCTAGGTTTCAGGTCACGTGACCAAGGTCAAAGGTCATTTAGGGTCAATGAACTTAGACCATGTTGGGGGAATCAATATCAAAATCTTAACCAAGGTTAAGTTTTTGAAATGTCATCATAACTTAAAACGTATGTGGACCTAGTTCATGAAACTTACACAGAAGGGTAATGAAGTATTACTGAACATCCTGCATGAGTTTTAGGTCACATGACCAAGGTCAAAGGTCATTTAGGGTCAATGAACTTTGGGCATGTTAGGGGTATTTGTTGAATTTCTATCGTAACTTTAAATTTTATGGAGCTAGTTCATAAAACTTGGACATAAGGGTAATCAAGTATCACTGAACATCCTGTGCGAGTTTCAGGTCACATGACCAAGGTCAAAGGTCATTTAGGGTCAGTGAACTTCTGCCATGTTAGGGATATTTTTTGAATTGGCATCAAAACTTAGAAAGTTAATTGATCTACACATGTAGTTCATGAAACATAGACATAAGGGTAATCAAGTATGTTTTGCACATGTCTTTAATAGGTCACATGATCATAGTAAATGGTCATGTTGGGTCAATTGACATAGTTTTTTTATTATCATTTGAGTGTTTTCTTTTGTGAATCATTATTTGATTGCTGTTTTCAAAGTCAGCACTGCTGCTATATCGAATTGTGTAATGCAGACGAGACTGCCATAGGCGTTCCACTTGTTTCTTGAACATATCAATTATATATTAATTTGCTTGCAGGTGAATGAACTTCGTCAGGAGCTTGAGATCCGTGGCTTGAATTCCAAAGGTCTGAAATCTCAGCTCATTGCTCGCCTTACCAAGATGCTCAAATCAGAACAGGAGATGGAGGATGCAGAGCCTGCTGCCATGGAAACAGATGGAGCTCCAGATGATTCTAAGGATGAACTAAAGGATACTCCAAAGGAGGAAGATGTTTCAGAGAAGGATAAAGAAAAGGAGAAAAAAGACAAAGAAGAGAAAGAGAAGAAGGACAAAGAGGATGAGCAAAAGAAGGAATTGGTTGTGAGTATAGTTGTAACCAAGTAGGCCTTTTCAAATCTCAAATATAATGGGGGTTGGTCAAATCTTTCCATAGCCCTTAGATCTCTATAGTAAATATTACAGAGATGCAGTTAACTTTCCTGTTTTTTTTAATAAAAATCTATATTCCTCATTTTGTCATCTGTTGCTTCCACTGACTCTCTCTCTAAATGCCATATCCAGAGACGATCATGGCATAACACAAATCTCTGTTTCTGGCATTTTTAATCAGCTCCACCTCCTTCTAACCCTCACCTCTCTCTGTACTCTATGGCCCGTATTCTGAAGTCGGGATTAACTTAGACCATGGTCTAACTCTGTGCTGAAATGATGGGAAGCCAAAAGTGTCAAAATTTTGTTTACAGTGAATGCTTCTCATGTTTACTGTGCTCTTAAATTAGACTCTTTAATAATTCTTTAATGGTGAAGACAACTGTCATACTTGTCCTTCCCAGGCAGTAAGTAATGTTTTGTGAGTCAAACTCAGGTGTAAAGTTGTGGTTTAAGTATGGATAGCCAATTGATACATAAATCATTGACAATAGAGATATCATATTTCATTTCATTTGGCTCTCAAATCATTCATAATTGTCTAGGAAGTATAAATTGATGATTGTCTTCACCATCAATGAATCAGGAAAGAGCACAGTAAACATAAGAAACATACAACTTAATACAAATTTTGACACTTTTGGCTTCCCATAATGTAAGCACAGAGTTTGACCTAGGTCTAAGTTAAACCTGACTTCAGAATACGGGCCTATGCATGCAGATTGGTGATCCAGTTCATTTGTTTCATTCCTCTACCCCTCTTACCCTCTATCTTACCCATCAAAGCTACATTTTCAAGACCGTCCTTATTATATGAACTATGAAACTCATTTGCCTTATTCTTATCTCTATAATTAGCTTTTCCTCTAAACCAGCTCTTCTTCGGACCACTTCATTGGTTACTGGGTCCATGGAATCCTCATGCAGGATATAGTGTGTTAATTATTAGAATATTTATCCGATATCTGTATTCATGCTATTTGAAAGTGAAATATTAAAATTAAAGGGGAAGTTCACTCTGACAATAAGATGATTTGAAAAAAGCAGAAAAATCATAGATAAATATTGGAGAAAATTTAATGAAAATCTGTCAAAGTATAACAGAGTTATACATTTGTTAAATTTTGGTTTTATGACATCACAGTCAAGCAACTTCACCATGTGTCATGTGATATGAATTCAATTAAATATTATTTTTTTCCCAAAAAAATTACAAAAATGAAAGTGATTTTATTTGTGTGAGGGATATATCATCAGACATATCATTTTATACCCCATTCTATAATACGAATAGTTGTATTCGTCAGTGTTCAATTAAAAATGGAATTTATATTATATATGATAATTTAGATGTAGGGTTTTAGTGGCGCAGATATATTTTGCGAGGTTGTTTAAAGAGACAAAATATTAAAACTGATTTTTAATGTGTATGCCTATGAAAACCATCCAATATTCAATATGCCTATGAAAACCATCAAATTCTTGGTCGCCATGCTCAATACAGGATTGACATAAAATGGTGAGGAAAAACAATGTTTTTTTGCCTTATTGATTTGTATGTTTTAATAGCTTTGTGGGGGTATCTAAATAATGATAATACTATTTGATTACAAAGTTTCGTGCGATGCGTAGAAATATTGTTACTCGCTGAAGAACAATATTTATACGCATCCCACTCAAGGCTATAAAATATTCCCTAAATATATATTGGGGAGCTGCTCCCACATGCCATCACAAATTAAAAACTGTAAAAATTTAGATAATTCCTTATTTTTTATTTTAATCAAACCTTCATTTTTCTGCTTTTATCAAAACCCAACTTATCATAAGGGTGAACTTCCTCTTAACCCTAAAAGGACTAAAAGGACCCCCTTGACGCTTCCAAAACGCAAAAAGATAGCGCCGCAAAATTTTATGACTTTTTCCTTTGAAGTCTTGCGTAACTTTTGAGACCAAATTTGCTACATACGATACGGGTATAGAATCGCGACGTCACATGACTTTACGAGACAATGTCATGCCGAAAATGGCTCATTTTTATACTTTGTGTACAAAGTCTATGGGAGATGAAATTCATAAAAGGGTGATTATTTTTCATTCTAATTGGTCTGCTTAATTAATTTAGGGTTTAATCTAGTTATTACGTGGTCTGTTATAATTTCCATTGAAGAAAAGACAATGAAAAAGAAAAGATGAAAAATTTGCTTTTGCAATTCTTCTCTGTGGCAACATTTAAATTAGATTACAAGGATGACATCTGGAAAAAAAAGAAGAAAATTTGAAGTGAAATTGGGTGTTAAATATGCAAATAAAATTTTTGATGAATAAATTTGCATATTTTATTCATAATAGATGAAAAATAATTAATTTCAGATTTTTTTTTATAGTTTGTAGTTTATGTGGTAAAGAATGTTTGTGCCAAACGGAGGCCGAGATCAGAAGGGGGTGCCATCATCATCCTAAATAGATCTGAAATAGCCCAGTCCTTTTAGGGTTAAAGCTGCTTCTTCTTTGAAAACCAAACTTTGTCATCATATAGGAAAAAATCTCTATCTTACAATTTACCCTAGTTTTTTTTTTTTATTGCAATGAAATGATAAAGCTTTGCTTTTCTTTCAGGAAGAGGAGAAGAGGCGCCAGCGAGATCGAGAGAAGCGTGACCTTGAGTCACGATATGCCATGCCTGATGGTCCAGTAATCTTAGTTCATCCTTCACCCATTGCTAAGAGTGGAAAGTTTGACTGTTCTCAGCAGTCTCTTAGTGTCTTGCTTGACTACAGGGTAGAAGATAACAAAGAACATTCTTTTGAGGTAACTATACCAGCTTGTATTCACTTGGTGTAACTGTCTACTGCAGAGCTGCAACCATTAGGAAAAAAGCCTAATTATTACGCTTTTCACACCAATTACGCCAGTACGCTTTTGAGCTTTATTACTATGCTTTTCAGCGCCAATAGCTTTGTACAAAATTTTAATACATAGATAATATATTGCGCAGTGCAGAACTCATCCAAAGGTGGCAATTACTGCCATTGCATGCATGATTGTATCACTTTCTTTACATTGCTGTGCATGTGATGATTGCCTAATTGGTTGGGCGGCGCACACTTCTATTCCTTTTACATGTATTTCCGTGGCAGCGTACCTAAGTGTGCGTGCATTGCATTGCCTATGGAAGATTCTTGCATGAATCCATATCCAGTATGCATGTGCGCAAAACAGGAAATTACCTTTCCATTTTGTTTCCAACGAAAAAATCACCATATTTGAGGATTGTTTGATTAGGCGCTGATCAGTTTAACATTTCATTTATCGTGGATTAGAATTTGCGTCACTTCTTTGGATTGTTAAAATGGATTATTTGATGTGATATACTGCAAAGAATCAAATATTAACGATTTAGCAGACCTCGCCTGCTTATCCAGTTCAGCGAAGCCTCCAAACTTGCTACGCCGCTGGGACAGGCAGCATTTGAACATCGTTAGAGCCGGGTTATTTGGACCCATCTCACAGCCGGGGAGGGGCTGATTCCGCCCCTCCATACCCCCCCCCCCCCCCCCCCCCGAGATCTCGGCCTTAGATTGCGCAATAATAATAATATAATATAGGGTATTTATATTGCGCACATATCCACCTTGTTAGGTGCTCAAGGCGCTCCTGCGCAAGAGCCGCAAAAATTTGCACAGTGGTAGTGTGCGATATAATATACAAGGCTGTATGGTTTATTTTTTTTTAATAATAAGATTTTTCATTTAATGAATTAATTATGCTA
Organism: Lytechinus pictus; assembly: GCF_037042905.1. NCBI lineage: Eukaryota > Metazoa > Echinodermata > Echinoidea > Temnopleuroida > Toxopneustidae > Lytechinus > Lytechinus pictus. Next base: position 31,063,688 of record NC_087259.1, on the reverse strand, counting down.
ATTTTATTATTTTTTTATTTCTATGTTTTTTATTGTTTTTTCGATGGAAATTGTTGATGATAATCAAGATAAAATTGATTAAATTTAATCAGTTAAAGTAGAAATAATGATACATTTATGAATTTTGGCTAAATACACAATTTGCATGATGTGGAAAATGTGTATGTTTCTTCCTCTCCTATGCCGGGTAATTCTTGTTTACGGTACCGTATCGTACATGTACTTTGCAATGTACAAGAATGGCAGTGCTGTGTGTGTGTGTGTGTAACTGTGAGGTTAATGTGTAAGTGTCCAATTATGTTGGAACCTTTCTTTCTTGCTATCATTTGTAGACAAATTGATCAAGAACAGCAGATTTTCGTGTGATCTCTTTTGATACTTTGAAATCTCTTATTTTCGTTTCTTGGTACCTCAAATATGCATGTAAATTTGAGAAGGATTTAGAAAGAGAGTGTGATGACTTTTTTTTGTGTGATTAGTCCAAAGTTGGGGGTGTGGTTAATCCACGGGTGGGTTTATAGTCAGTTACTTATGGTAAATAAATTGCACATTTTCAATTTTGTGATGTTAGTGACAGTGCAGACATCTCTGGTTTAAAAATATTATGCAAGAGCACTCGGCGCTAGTGCCTTGTGCTTGTCATATGTTGTAAATATCCACTGGGTGTATTTCATTTGTTATTCATATAATACCTAGTGCCATACACATCATATGCATTATTATTGTATACTGATATATGTCTTCAAATTATTTTTTTATTTTGTCTAGGTTTTTCTTTTTGCTGAGTTATTCAATGAGATGTTACAAAGAGACTTTGCCTTCAACATGTATAAAGCTATCGTCAGGGCTCCTGAGAAGAAAGAAGAAAAGAAAGATGACAAGAAGGTGTGTTTTACCTTATTCATTAAGTATATCAAAAGAATATTCAATTCAATTCAATTTATTTTTTCATTCTTCAACATAATACAAATAAGTACAAGATAAATTAATTCAATTTTTTTTTTAAAGCATGAACAAAATTCAACATTGAATAAATGATATACATATTCAATAAGTGATTCAAATATAAATTAACATGCATGTCAAATTTAAATCAATATAATTAAATCAATATAATTAAATCAATATAATTATATATCATGAGAAGAATGGAGGGCTCCACTGAAAAGCAAAGCTTGTAAAATGTGGACCCGTAATATCAATTGAAGCCTGCCTCTAGTTTTAGTAAATCCCTAACTGTTAGTCACTATTATTATGTTGTGGATGAATGAAATAAAAACTTGTTTTTAGTGGATGTATTAAGTGATTTTTGCATGAATTATATTTTAGACAGGATAGCAATCAAATGTAACTTTTTTTTATATGGTATGAAGCAAATTTTAACCTGATAGGCCATGATACCAGCTGCGCAGTGAACTTAAAACTACCTGATATGCCAGAATAACGGCCTGAAGCTTTGTGACTTGAAAAACGTGGGTTCTAAATGTCAGATGATCTTTTAAAAATGACATCTTTGTAGTACATTTCAGAATATTCAGTCGATAATTTCAGTCAAGATTGATATTGACTTTAGAAGGTTTTAGCATTAAAAAATGGTCAAAATATACTAATCTACTAAGAATGCTCATGTGACATATGCGAGTCAACTGCTGACTATGGAGAAGCTAGTGATAATTCTTACTTCAGTTGAATCAGTGATTTTGAGGATAAAACAGACACTAAATAATAGGGTTCAAATAGGTTCAAATAATTAAGGGTTCAAAGAGTTTAAGCATTTAATAGGCTGAACGTTTCTTCTGTAAAGCTTTTGGATAGACAAATTTCTAAGATGAGTGTTTTAAAGGGTCATTTTTAAAGAAAGTTTAGAATATTGCTGAGAGCTTTATGTTTTATATCCTCAAAATGTTTTTAAAACTACAATTTTCAACAAATTCGTCACAGATGGAAAAAAAATTGATATTCACGACACTTTTAAGATTAGAGTGTTAGATGCTACTCTAATATGATTCACATTGTTGAAACAATACCAAAGCTTTAGACATTATACATTGATAACATTGAGGATGCTTACAGTTCACCATGGGTGATTTCAGCCACAAGACCGTACTTGAAATCATGCTGTTGTTGGAGTTGATCTTGGAAAATATGATGTATTTCCGGCAGTTCATGTTGAGCGCTGGTGTTGAATGTTGTCTGCTGAACCGAGCATTACAGCTGGTGTTGACGATCTACGTGTAATTTCACTATTCACCGACACCAACCCCCAGGGATTGGGAAAATTGTGATTTCAAGTTCGGTGTTGATGTTGGTGTTGATGAACTGTACATGTAGACCACGAAAAGGTGGCGAACACGATGAAACATTCCTGTAAAAATATCTTTTACAGTGAAGATGAGCGCAAATCATTAGAGTTTTATACATTTTAATGAAAAATAATATTTATGCTTTCTGATTCTTGCAGTGATTTTAACCTTTGCATTCTGTACGATAAGATTTTATTGCGATTTCTTCCTGATTTCTCTTTTGTCAAGAATTTCTCGCATTGAGATGATCAGCAGCGCAGAGGCGTGATATCATAGGCTATCGATAACGCGATCGTTATCGCTTCTCTGAACCCAGCTCAGTGTTGGAGCTCGGTTCAGCAGCCTTTTCATGCTCTAAACACCAATACCGAATACTTTACTTGAAATTAACACCCCATGTTCTTGGTCTTGAAAATGACTATTGCATGAGGAGAGATACCATCCAGTCCTCATCAAGACTAAACATATGGTAAACCCTAAATCTCCTCTATGACAGGTTTTCATACAGACTTACAATGGACATCATCTTTCAAATTTCAGTCTATGGTATTCCAATTTCTACATAAAGTGAATATAAATGGATGTGTTTTGTCTTGTAGCATAGGTTGCAGATATTTGAATATGCCTTTTTTTTAACAGTCTATTTTCTTAGATATTATGCACACTATCAGAGCTACTTTGTCTCTATGTTGAGATTAGTTAGTTTAAAACCATACATAAACTCTGCAGAGAAAGCATTCAAAGATACAGTATGTTTTGTGTTTCTTTTTTCTTTTTAAATGTTTCTAAAACAATATGGTTTTTACCAATTCCATTAAATTTCATCATTTGAACGATACTGTTTTTCCATCAGATGTACTCTATTTCATCCTTCAGAGTGGCATCTCTATTTGTAGAGGTTGTATTAGTTGGTAGACTATATGCTTATATCTAGTCTATATTGTTGATTTTGCAGAAGGATAAAGATGAGAAAGAAAAGAAGGAAAAGAGGGATGAAAAGAAGGAGGAACGTAAGGATGAAAAAGATGAGAAGAAGGAAGATAAGAAAGATGATGAACCAAAGACGAAGAGACGCAAAACAGAAGAAAAGGATGCAGATAAAGAAGAAAGGAAAGACAAGGTTAGTATAGGGTTTTTTCTGTCTTTTTTTTTTTTCTCAATTTCTATGAAGACGGTTCATGTTGTGAAAAAGTTCCGCATAGGACTGAGTGAGATGTACAGACTTAAATATTTACTTTTCAAATATGATATATAATATGGGACAAGATATGGTACTTCAAAATTTTCAGCTGTGATTAGGCTCAACCTTCAATTCACAAGAAATAAGAACCATGCTTAATATCATAAAGTTTCAAATTTCAAAGAGGTTACCTGTTACTTTTTAGCTCATCCTGCCGAAGGGCCAGATTAGCTTTTGTGGTGGCATGTCATCCGTCCACAATTTTTAAATGCTTCTTCTTCGTCATTTCAAGTCCGATTTCAATTCTGTTTGCTTTATATGAAAGCACTAGGTGGGGGATTCAAAACTTCTACACAGAATTTTGAAACTCATTAAATATGCCAATTTTTCAAAATTCACAAAAGAATGCTTCTCCATTTGTTGACCGATTTTTTTTTTTTCTTCTTCTTCCATCTGGTAGAACTTAATGAGGTTTACCAAACTTCTACACAGAATTTCAAAATTTTGAGTTGAAAATTATTCATGCTAATGTATGCAAACTTTATTCATAAATCATAGAAAATGCCTCTTCTTTATTTTTTGACCGATTTTGATTTTTTTTCCATCCATCAGGTAGACAAGAGCTACATGATGGTCACCAAATCTCCACACAGAATTTTGACATTTTAACTAGATAATTATTTATGCTAATTTATGCAAAATTTATTCATAAATCACAAAAAATTGCATTTTCTCCTTTATTTGTAGATCAATTTCAATTTTGTTTGCTTTATTTGATAGCTCTAGGTGGGGATACAAAATTTCAACACAGAATTTTGAAACTCATTAAGTATGCTGATTTATGCATATTTTTCAAAACTCTCAAAAAATACTTATTTCTTTGTTGACTGATTTTGATTTTTTGTTCCATCTGAGAGCTACATGAGGTTCACCAAGGTTCTACTCAGAATTTAGAAATTTTGACTAGAAAATTATTTATGCTAATTCATACAAAATTTATTCATAAATCACAAAAATTATTCTATGTCATTTCGTCATCAATTTCAATTCTGTTTCCTCAATTTATGTCACCAATACAGTCAGACCGCAGGTCCCTATGCTAATGAGCAAAAAGGCCAGATTCATCCAAATCATCTCGTGGCTGAATCCTCCTCCTTGCAAAATCTCATGATTCGTGAGATTTTCTTTCTCTCAGAATTTACCTGTTTTAACCTCAAGTTAAATGAAATATTATTGCACCATCAGATAGAGTAAATGTTACTCTTTCATATTGGTCATTTATTTTGTATACAATATTTCGTTAAAAAAGTAAATTTCTGGCCTGAAAATGTGCCTCAAAACTGAATTTTCTTCCTCTGTTTTCTTTTGCAAATTGTGCAAAACTTTTTATTTTGAGCTTCAATGATATCTACATCACCATAAAGCTGAACTTCTGTACTTTCTCACAATGCCACTCTTGATATGCGGCACCTTTTAATCGGGTCAAGATCACACTTTTCCCACCAAGGTACAAGACGAGATTTCTGAAATTTTGTACTTGCATGAAATCCAGAGTTCTGATTGGCTGGATAAGGTTCACAGAACAACAGGCGCGGGGTATTTGAGGAGATTACCACATGGGAAGTGTGACCTTCCCATGAACACAGGCACTGGAACCGTTGGAATTTGCCACTGTGTGGTCTCTTTGACCAATCAGAGTGCAGTATTCTTGTTTTCAAGCTGCTTTATGTACTTGGCAAATGAAAAGTGTGATCTTGACCCGATTAAACCAATTCTTATTTTGAAACCTATATCATTTTAAAGCATACATATTCAGCTTTATCATGATCTAAAAATCATTTGGGCTCAAACAAAAATAAAGTGTGAAAATAGCAGCTTTTGTCTGGTGAAAATAATTATTTTGTAGCATATTTTAGATCAAAATTTTAACCTATATTACAAAATCTTTGAATAAATTCAAACACATGACTTGAAAGAATGATTCTTCTTCTTTACAATGACACCAAATTCATGAAATTCGATGCACAATTAGAGCAGCAATGACCGAATGAAAAGAGGTGTTTTGGTCCGCATCAGGCTAATTAAATATGCAAAACATCTCAAGTCATGAATATCACTTGGATGAAAGAAGCCACTTTCTTGGGACCTGCCGTCTGACTGAATACATGTATAATTCACTATAGTGTCAACTGGGCTGAAATTGAAAATTGTGTTAAATTTTGTTGCGAGATGCCGGATGAGCTCCACATCGATGATGTGCTAGTTTAATATAGTAATTCCACAAAAGCAGCTCCCTGGAAGCTATATTGGAATGTTATTCATGTCATGTGTCAATGGAGGTGACAAGATGATAGACTTGTTTCACTCATATGCAATGTATATATATATATATATATATACAATGAAGATGTATTGATCCATTTTTACAAATTTGTAATATCGTTATTGTTATTGTGATCTGTATTTTGTTGCAATAGTTTCATCTAGTTAAGTTTTGCAATATCAAAGTTGTATAACATGATGTGTTCTGTTGAAATAACTGATGAACATGACATTTACTCTGTTACGTTTGAACAGGATGAAGAACGAAAGGAGGAAGATAGCAAGGATAATGATAAAGATGGAGATGAAGAAGAGAATGAAACAAAGACCAATGAAGATGATGATGATGATGGTAAGATGATCCATCTCAAATTTAGTGTTCCTTGAGGGGCTATCTCAGAATTAGCAGCGTGATTTGGGAAGTGTATCAGCAATTCATAATGTTAGGGAGGGCACCATAAAAATATACTTCTGTGTTTTTAACTTAACAATAAGTCAAATATTTTTGCATCACTGCCTCCTCAATATACCTTGATAAATTTCTTCAGTTACCAAGAATAATTATTGTAATTTTTAGGCTCGAGTACCTGCTTTACATAAAAATACAAACCAGTGTAGCTATACATCTTTGACAAACCATTTATAAATAGTTATAATCAATATCAATATGTTTACAATCCATGGTCTAAGACCCTTTTTTGCTCATGCGTCTCTTGCAGATGAGAAGAAGAAGGGCGATAAGAAGAATAAAGATGATAAGAGCAAGCCGAGAGTTAAGATAGAAACACATGATCCTCATCTTCTTCTATCCTGCATCTACTTTGATCAGAATCATTGTGGTTATATCTTAGAGAGAGACTTGGAAGAGATACTGTATACCATTGGTGTTCATCTATCAAGGGCTCAGGTATGCTGATCTTTGATCAGAATCATTGTGGTTATATCTTAGAAATTTGGAAGAGATCCTCTACACCATTGGTGTTCATCTACCTATCGAGTACGTCAGAAAAAACCTCAGACCTTATTGATTATTGTTTGGAATAAGACACGAATGTAATGAAAGAGATCTGTATGTCTTGAATGCCTTAATCCTTAATGAATTCCAGTAAACCTCAAATTCAAAAATACATTTTAAATTAACCTTTATTTAACTGGGCTATATCAGATCTGGGTCCCATAACACAAAGGTTAGTGATTAATTTAATTGTACACTCAATTTTCATAAATTGATTGTACATTGTTGTCAATGAAATCAATCATAGAAAAATGTCAATGGAATCAATCCTAGAAAAATGTTCTATGATCATTGCTAAGCTTTGTGTTACGGGCCCCATGCTTTCACATGGAAGGGAGGGTCAATTTGGCGATCTTGCCGTTCTCTTATTTTTCTTCAAAATTATCTTCACCCATGCGTCATGATGTTACAGTAGAGTAGTAGGCGATGCTATAAAGAGGCTACATCAATTTACAACAAGTAGATCTAACTTAGATAGAATTATTTCAAGGTAAGGATTAGGGCTCAGGTCGCCGATGTCTGGACAGTAGCAGAAAAAGATATTTGTTGCTCTGGATTTTCTCAAAAGTCATGCTTTAAATAGCAAAACCAATTGTGAATGTTTGTTCTTTGTAATATTGATTTATGAATTATTGATTGCAAGTTCCTGAAGGGACTGGGAAGTTTCTTGTTTTCCCTCAGCATACAACACACATGTCACATTAATTTTCCCATTTTGAAATCTGTCCATTACTACATGTATGTATCTATTCATACCATTTTATCATGACATGTGTGTTTCTGCCCCTTATTGAGTGCTCTCAGCAGGGTGCTACATAACTTTTTAAAAGCACTTGCCCAGTCAGGCAAGTAAATTTTTAAATGGTTGGAATATACTTTCCCAAAAATCTATTTCACTTGCCCGAAAAAATCCTTGAAAAAAAAGTTTTACCTCTTCAAAATAAAGTTTTGCGGTTTTATAAACCATTGACCTTTTTCTCTCTTTTGACATGAACTGATCTACCTTGTTATTGCATTTCTTTTTCGAAAGTGATTTTATCTTGCCTGCCATGACCAAAATTAGGGTCAATATCATATCACATCGACCCTAATTTTGGTCATTCTACTGTGAGAATTTTGCTTAACGTTTTTGAAATGTCATCATAACTTAGAAAGTATATGGACCTAGTTCATGAAACTTGGACATCAGGTAATCAAGTATTCCTGAACTTATCCAAGGTTAAGTTTTTGAATTGTCGTAGCTTTGAAATTATATGGACTAGTTCATGAAACGTAAACATAAGGTTATACTGCTTGAGTTTCAGGTCTTATGACCAAGGTCAAAAGTCACTTAGGGTCAAAAAACTTTGGCCATGTTGGGAGTATTTGTGGAATTATTGTCATAACTTTGAAATTTTATGAATTTAGTTCATAAAACTTGGACGTGAGAGCAACCATGTATCCCTAAATATCCTGTGCGCATTTCAGGTCACATGCCCGACATCAAAGGCAATTTAAGATCAATGAATTTGAACCTTATGATGTGGGGTATTGAATTTGCATCATAACTTAAAAAGTTCTAGTTCATGAAACATAGACATAAGGGTAATCAAGTATGGATGATTGTTTTACACATGTCTTAGGTCACATGATCATGGTCAAAGGTCATTTTGGGTCAATTTTATTATCATATGAAAGTTTTCTTTTGTGAATTATTATTCAATAGCTGTTATCATATTCAGCACTGCTGCTAATTCGCGTATTGCAGGCAAGACTGCAAGAGGCGTTCCACTTGTTTTAATAAGTTTGCAGGGGATCTGTCTGAGGGACTTTATCATCAATACCATCAACGTCACCATTACCATCATCATTGTTATCATCGTTAACACTATTAGCACTGATCCTTTCTTTGTTTTCCCTGTTTTTCTTCCAGGTTCGTAAGCTGCTTCAGAAGGTAGTCACCAGAGACTGTTGGAGTTACAGAAAGCTTACAGATGGACCTAAGAAGGACAAAGATGATACAATAGATGTTAAACATGAACTTTCTGATCTAGATCTTTCTAAGGGTGAGCTTGTGTTTTTTTATCCTTTGTCTATCATTGCTTTCAGTAGTAAATAACCAATGATATTGGCTTCATTCTTGAGGTCTTAGAGCTGTAGTAGTCTGTTAATGATAATAAGTAATAGTTGCTGGATTTATATAGCACATTTTCCTTTTGGAACAAAATGCAACTGTTATTACTCTGGCTTTTGCACAAAGACTCCTCTTAATTCTAGCACTTAATAGAGCTGCCAACCAGTACATTTTGGCGTATTTAGTATGTTTTTGCAACCAAAATGATGTTGAAGAAAAATATGCTATGGTTAGGATTTTAACCAACGACCCTCTTTGAAAGACAGAACCACTAGACCACAACCCTTCCACAATTTATCATTCGCATTGTTAATTTAATCCTTACAATTTAAGACAATGTTTGGATTTATTATTTTTATATAATCAGGTAATCAAGCGATTCTTGATAGTATGTCATCCAACAAGAAAGGATCAAAGACCATAGCTCCTGATGGTGTTACCATGGTAAAGTATGGTGGAACAGTGATTGATATCGCTAACCTGTTGAAACAAGTACAGAAGGCTGATCAAGAGCGATCTATGGCAGAGAAGAAGATTGAATCTTTGGAGAAACAGATAGGTATGTAGTACCTTCATTGAAGATAAAAAAAATTGATGACATGCCTTGAGGAATTTAAAATTTATTTCCTTGCAGCATCTCCTGAAACACATAGACTGTGATTTTCTTTGACATTGTAAGCTACTGAAATCTTTGCATCTGATTGGCTCAGGACAAATTAGTCATTGGAAAACACTGACAAGATGTTAATTGAAACATTCCCCTGATTATGACTAACCTTCAATGTCACCATTTGAAAGTTATCCCTCAGGATTCATATCATTGTCTTCTGAATCAGTCTGTAATTTGAACAAGTAATAGGATTACATTTACAAAAGTGCTAAATCACATGGTTCATTCCCAATTTCCGCAGGCCATTTTGTTTGGGCCATTTTCTTAGATTGACACACAAACACACAGAATCAACGTACATAACTAAACTACCATAAATCTACTGCATCATTTAGCTTTGCAGCCAGCTAAGCTAGCCATTGCACAGCCCATCAAGCAAGCAGTAAAAGGGGACATTATCACTTCTGTTTATCTAAAAAAGATTGGGTTTCAAAAAACATTGTCTATCATTATCAAAACACACTTACATTGCTGAATATATTACAGCCCCACCTTTGCATTTGTGTGTGTGTAAAAATTATCCTTTTAAGCCAAAAAGAAACTGACAATTTGTTTCTTTATTGTTAGTTTGAATGACTTTTTAGTTTTAGCTTTCTTCCTCTTTTTCTTTCTTTCTTTTTTTTTTTCTTTCTTTTTTTATTTCCCTTCCTTCTTTAATTGCGTCCCTTTTCATTTCTTTAATTTTTTCCTTTCCTTCTTTTTTTTCTTTCTTTTGTTTCTCGTTTATTACTTTATTTCCTAATTCTTTCTTCTTTTTTTCCTTCTTTTTTTTTTTTTCTTTTCTTCTTTCATTTCTTCTTTCTGTCCTACTTCTCTTTCTTTTCTTTCTTTCCTTCTTTTCCCCTTTCATTCTTTGTTACTTTCCCCATTTCATTCTTTCTTTCTCTCTTTTTTCTTCCTTTATTTAGTTATTTTCAGGTATTGTGTGTCCTAATCCCCTAAAAAGTACATGAAAAAACATTTTTGTCATGATGGACAAAATGAGATCACTTTGAAAAAAAAACACGATATATTGAAAATGAGTCATTAGTAAGTTAAACAGGATTTTTTTTTGAGGGGGGGGGGCAGGTATTTTTCAAGTGCATTGCTAAAGCACCCTGTGACTAGATCACACAAGCTACTTTTATATTGGTAGACTACGAACATATTGTTTGCTTCACTTTGATTTGACATCAAATTTTCAGTTTTCTGTTTAAAATGAAATTTGTACAAGTCATGGAATGATCATAGAAATTCATTGAATTCAATTTATGAGAAAGAGTATTAACCCTGCTGTGTTACCTATTTTCATGAAAAGGCTTATTCTGTTTCCAATTCTGTTCGTTCAGTTCATGACAGGCAATACTCAGACCTTTCATTGATTGTGTATTCTACTATGTGTAGATTTTTTACACAGATTCTATTTTAACGGTGAACCAGAGGCTTTAATGTGGTTTATTGAAAAGAGAACTAATGTGTACAACTTAACTTGGTTCATCTGATAACATACATTACATCTTAAAGCAATTAAAGGATGCATCTCATCATACAGTATCTACTTTTGTTTTTTGCTCAGACACCCTGAAGAGTAAAGCCAGCTCCAGTGAAGCCACCGTTACCAACGTCAGCGGTGAGCTACTAGACGTCCAGAAGAAACTCTCTACTTCTGAGCGTGCCCTCATCGGCTCATCAACTCGCTCCAAGAAGCTCATTGACGTCATTGGGACCGCTCAGAAAAACCTGGATGAAATCATGCTTAAGTTTAACGAGGTCCTGGAGGAAGCCCTGCTGCCCCCTACAGTCAAGATTCCTGAGAAGGTTATTGAGAAAGGCAAGGAAGATATCAAGGTCAAGACAGAGAGCAAACCTGTCGTTAAATCAGAACCAAAAAGCCCAAGAGTAGAGAAGTAGAGATTGAGTGGGGTAGTTTAATACTGTAAGCACTTAGGAAAGGTAAATACAATTAAGACTACAATAAATAGCACCCTCCTTGTGACCCATGACAAGTTTGGGGATTTTTATTCACTTGTTGATCAGCATTTTTTATTGAGACAGTATCCATCTTTGTTCACAGCAGTGCTAACCACCTGTTGAATTGCCAAAAGTAATTTGATATTATCAATAAGATAATGATTGGTATCACTTGATTATTTCATCCTGAATAAGCTGTTTGAAAAAAAAACTTTCCCCACCAAAAACTCTTGTCTAATCCCAAAATCTATGAATTATTTGCTTATGTTTTGCCCATTGATGTACAAATACGATTGAGCTGTATCTTGTGAATCCATGGTAATTCAATAACTGCCAAACTACCTAGGGATGATCTTAGTTACCACTTCATATTATGACATAGCTCATTATAGTGGCCCTTTTAAATGATAGAGACACTCCAGGTTGTATGACATGTATTAATTACATTTTCACTATAAATTCAACTGGATATCATTTTTAGACCCTTTGAAATCATGTTTGGTTATGTGTTGGAAGTAACAACTTTTCTGTTCTCAACTTTCATTTAAACTTGTTGATTATTGCCAAACATTCCGATTTTTAACAAATTTTAAAAATTTATTTTTATGGATGTTTTATCAAAGATGAGTGAATATAAGGTAGGATGCAGGGGGATGGTGATTTATTAATTGTCATGGTTTATTGAAAAGCTTTATTACTTGAATTATGAATGATGACAAAACTCAGAATTTAGACTTGAAACTCAGCTGTCCTGAATCTCAGTGAAATTATACGCTACTTTGGGGGAATAAATGATAATGAATAAAAGTCAGACTTCTTCATTATGCACTTGACCTCATATTACTAAAAGACAAATGTAAAATTAGTGATTTGTTTGAAACCAAATAAGACAAATTTCTATTGTTTTCAACTGGAATAAGTATTGCAAAAGACTTACCTGCTCAATTAAAAACAATTTTTTCCATGATATATTGTTGTTTGTATAAAGTAATAATTTTAAATGTTTTGAAACGTCTAAAAATTTGAAAGGGCATTGAAGTGCGGTATATTTTAATAGTTCTTACATGTGCTCTATAAAGAAGAAATTGGTTTGTAATTGTATATTAGATTTAATTAATTTGGTAATCCTTCCATGTTCATGCAGGGCTGAAATAACACAAAATAAATTATTTTGTTTAGAGAGTATGCACGGGATGATAATGTTATCTTCTTTAGTTAATTTGCTCTCAGAATTATACATTATGATTCATTGTTAAGTAAATAATGTGCTCATTTAGGATAGAGGGCGGGACCAGAGAGGATGATATGCCCACATTCTCTGATCAGTACATTTGTGAACTGGCAAATCTGCCCATTGAAATGTTATTCAAAATGGACATCATAGATTGATTTGATGGTCTTTTTTTCTTGTGAGATAAAATGTTTCCCTTAATGTGGAACTGCAAATATTTGTTTCCTTTTCTTTTATAAAGTGTTTTGTTGTTGACAACCTTGATATCAAGCTTATTTTAATATGTAGGAATAAGAGAGAGAGAGAATGGTGAGAGGGGAAAGGTAATACAAAGAGCACAGAAAGAAAGAGATATACAGAGATGAATGCTAATAAGAGAGATAGAAATGAGAGGAAGTGAAAAACAAGATAGAGAGAGGGGAAGGAAAGAAAGAAATAGAGATTAAATTAACAAATAAATAACAAGTAAAATAAGTAATTTATATTTCTTAAATAAACAAAGAAATGAATGAATACATAAACAAATGAATTAATTAATTAATTAATTAATAGATAAATTATTTATTGATTGATTAATTAATAAGAATAAGGAAAGGAGGGAAAAAAGAAAGATGCATAGAAAGATAGAAAAGAGAAAACAGAAAGAAATAGAATGGAGAAATCAAAGAAAAAAAAGGAGAAAGAAAGATAGCGAAAATGAAACCAATAAACAAACAAAGAAAAAGGAAAAACAAATAGGGAAGACCGAACGTGATGAAAGAAATGGGACCCCCAAAAAGGAGCTACATACTGGTGTCATCAAGACGAGAGATGGCGCTATACAATTTTACTTCGTGGTGACTTTACTTCGGGGTGAGCGAAATTGAGTGTGATCATCCTGTTCTCATTGACTTAGTACTATGACTTTTTCCAAACGATTATAATGAAATAATTGTACTAAATAAAATAAATGAATCATTCAGACACCGATAGTGCTTACTGCAGCAAAATTGTTGCAGATTTTTTTCCCCTTGACCATGTTAACACAACTGTCTAGGCAGTGTCATATCGGTGAGTTTAACGGGAGCCATTTTTATTTTATTCATTTATTCATTTTACTTCTGGCAAAAGGAATACAAGAAATTACAAATACAAGAAATTACAAATGCAAGAAAATTTATAGACCTGTCTACCGATGGGCAGGGATAGCCAAAATTGCACTAGTTCCTTAAGGTTCTCCCATCACAATGTGAGTTAATTAGTTTACAAACATAATTCTTAACATTAAAATTGAATAAAAATACAAAGATTTAAATGTCATCTAAACATATTTAGATACAGTATATTGTATTAAAAAAGAAGAAAAAAATAATATAAAAGAATAAGTAAATTAATCAATTAATAAATATACGAATAAATTAATAAATTGGTAAATCATAAAAAGACACATTATAAAGAGGAAAAATGAACAAAAATATAAAGGAAAAAAAAACAGAAATAAAAGAAGAAAAAAAGAAGCATGAATTAACTAGGAAACAAAGAAAGATGGAGTAAAATGGAACAAATTTACAAAGGAACAAATAAAAAACAACGAAAAAAGAAAGGAAAGTACGAAATGTAAGATACTATTAAGTACAGAAATGATGCTCAGTGGCGTGTTTAGGGGGCAGGGGACACATGCCCAATGCGCCAATTATTTACACCATTATTTGCTTTAGCTTTCGTCTTTTACTTGAGACTTCGTCAGACGCTTCTGATGAAGTCTCAATTAAAAGACGAAAGCTAAAGCAAATAATATATATATATATATATATATATATATATATATATATATATATATATATATATATATATATATATATACATGAATTCCTACAAATAGTCTTTACAATTTTCCCCTTTCAGGTAAGTATATAATAATATTCAGCTCACCCCTCGTGCTTACATCAATTGCTTAGTTAGAAGGAATCGTGAGAGTATACCTCTCCCTAAAATGTCCCGATTTCAGGTCTAATTATCAATAAATTTCAGCTCTCGCTTTGCACTCGCATTAATTGATTAGGTATGCTCATGTAAATGATTATAAAAAGTGCTTAGAATATTCATTGAAGATCTTGATATTAAAAAAATGGTTGGCCCTTCACCCACGTATTAGGTCGATTTATTTAATGACATACCTCTCAGCATTTTAAATGTTCCCTTTTTCAGGTCTGAATATACATTTTTAGCTCGCGCTTCGCGCTCGCATTCCTTGTTTGGTTAAACACGAATCGTGTTTATGATTACAAAAAAAAATTAGAATAGTCCGTTTTAACGCCTTAATATTGAAAAATATTCACATTCTCATGAGTGAAAGTTTGTGTGTATAGATATCAGAATCGTTCCCCCACTTGCCCCCTCCGAGGAGTTTTGAAAACTGAAAAAAAAATCGTGTAGTAAATGCTTTCATAAACATCCTACTCAAGCTGTAAAGTGCTCCAAAGCAGCATTTTTCACTCTTCAAATTTTGACAATTTTCTCATCCAGTCACTGTTAGCTGCCAATACTATTAGTCACTTACACCAGGGAAGTCCCACCATAATAATAATAACGCAGTTCTTGTATAGCGCATATGACATTATGTCATTTCGTCCCTATGCGCTTCCAAAGGACTTTGATATTATTACCCTATAGCTTTAGCCCATCAGCCTACAGCGCGGTGGAATTTCAAGGAATAAATTCCTGCCAGGTACCCATTCACCTCACCTGGGTATAGAGTGCAGCACAATGTGGATGAATTTCTTGCTAAAGGAAATTATGCCATGGCTGGGATTCGAACCCACTACCCTCTGTTTCAAAGTCAGAAGACTAATCCACTGGGCCACAGCGCTCCACCATGGAGCTAATGGTCCCACTTCCCTGCTTACACAAATATTTCAGGTCAATATAAAGAGCTCCATTGCAAAAGGGGTTAAACCATATTTCATTAGTTTGATTTTTTTGTCTCGATGTATAAATTTTTAGTAGCTCTATAAGAACCAAGGAAAGGTTAAAATTCCCATTAAAACGTGAATAAAAATGGCAAAGAAAAGTCACCTTCTTATTCAAAACGGGCTGGATCCATTTCAGTTTGTTTGCAAAAGGGGTTAGATCCAAATGGTAATTTTTTGAGAAAAAAATATTTCAAAAATATGAAGACAGGTAGATCTCTGTTTTATATTCACATGGTAGGGTAGTATATCTTGACAATTTAGTTTCGCGTGAGAATATTGCAATATGGGAAAATACAAAACACAATTTTTTTTTCGGAATGGTCTCACCCCTTTTGCAAACAAACTCATCATAATATATATATAATTAAAAATTTCGCTCGCGCAACGCACTCACAGTGGATTTAACCAGTGTTCAAATCAATATGCGAAAATTATCATTCGAGTTTTTATTATTCGTTTTAGTGAGATACGCATCCTGCATGTTCATAATCACCACCCCCCCCCCCCCAAAAAAAAAAATGCTGAAGATAAAAAAAAATCAGTTCAAGAGACGCGCTCGCATCAATTGTTTTTCTACATACCGATCCTGTTCATGGTTTTAAAATAAAGAACGCCCAGTTATCATCTGAAGTGCTTCGCGCTCGCATTATTTATTCGAGATATAATCTTCGCAAGTCACTGCAAACAGTTCTTAAAGAGATGGTCCAGGCTGGAGATATTTACATCTCAATAAACAGAGTAAAATTCACAAAACAAAATGCTGAAACTTCGATCAAAATCGGATAACAAATAACAAAGTTATTGAATAAAGATTTGCATTATTCCGGTGAAACAGTTCTAGGCACATAGGCGGCGGAAGCGCGGGGGGGGGGCGCGTCCCTCCTATATTTCAGGCGGGGACAGCCCCCCCAGGCGCGGATCCAAGATTTCGTGGGGAGGGGGGCCCAAGTTTGACCTGATTTTTGGCGCCCATGTGTACTTTTCGAAAAATGGCGCCCCCTCCCTCCCGGCCAGGCTAACTTAAATGTAACTTAAATGCCTTAAATGTATTTTGAATTATCTTATTACATAATCACATTTAAAAAAAAGGCAATTAAAGACCATTTTTTAAATGTGTTCTTGAAAAAAAAAATCCATGAATATATAATGTAATATCAATGGGAGCGCGAAGCGCGAGCGATTTTTTGGGGTCTCAATTTGGTTTAACTTCTCACCAGAGTAGGCCCTACTAGAATATTGTGTGAACGGGAGCTGTAGTTTCCTTACTAGTTGTTTAGAATAGCCTTCAATAATATCAATGATAACCTCTTGGGAATAATGCAATCTCGAAGCAATCGATCAATCTCCTCATCAGTGGCGAAGCTGTGATTTATTCAGCAGGGTTGCACGGGGGGGGGGGGGGCTTGCTGAACTTTTGTAGAGGGCGCCAAGATAAAAAAATAAAAATAAAATGGGGGGGTAGAAGTTAAAGAAATTCCGAAATTTTATTCTTAAAAATACATTGAGGTATCTCACAAGGCCTAGATAAATAATGATAACGCGAAGCGCGATATATTTGACATAATATTTGGAAAATAATATTATATTTCACCATAATCCCTTTCCTTTTTTCTCTTTTTTTTTCTTAGTTGTGATTTTTTTTTTGGGCGGGGGCAAAACGCCCATGTCCTAACAGTCATTTTCTAGCTTTACTTTATAAACAACATTAATGTGCAATAATCTCATAAGCCCTATGCGAGATTAAAAAAAATAATTAAATTTCATGTATTTTGACCTGAAAATTGAACATTCTGGGCAATGTTTGTGAACCTGAACAAGATGCGTATGTAACTAAATAGTTACTACGAGTGCGAAGCGCGAGCAGAAATTTTTAATGTGCGTTCTGGCCTGGTCGAAAAGGGACCTGTTAAGGAAGTTTTGCAGTTAGCCATTAAGACGATACATATTTCAACGATTAAATAATGCGAGAGCGAAGCGCGAGCTGAACATTTTTTATATTCCAACCTAAAAAAATAGATTTCAAACCCCCAATGGGACACTCGATTCATGTTTTGTCACTCATGAAAAACGATGGTTAGTTTTTGGTATCTTCCTACATTAATAATGCGAGCGCAAAGCGCGAGCAGAAAATTTTTGATATTCTGATCTGAAACTGGATAATTTTAGCACGTTTTTAATAAGATCAAGATGCGTATCACAATAAACATGCGTGCACGTGTTTTAGAGTTAGACAGAATCTGGGCATTCTGAATACATTTCATTTTTCATCATGAAAATCAATAATGCGAGCGCGGGTCGCGAGCTGGACATAATATTTGAAATTCCGATATGAAATGGGTCAATTTCAGCAATATTTAAAGCACTGTGTATATAGGGGAATTGTGAAGTGGATGTGGAAAGCACTTAATAAATGATGCGAGCGCGAAGCGCGAGCTGATATTTTATTATTATTTTAAACGAGGATCGAGACATTTTAGGCCTAAGGACATTTTGTCATTAAATGAAAATGATGCCTATCTTCTATTCCTCTTCCTAAAACTTGTCGATATTTTTTTCTGAAAAAGGGACAATTTAGTTATGAATTCATAACAAATTTATTTCATATTTATTAATCTAATAAGCCTAATGAGTGCGTGAAATTTGTTGACAGTGCATGAGGCCTGAAAAACTGGATATTTTATATTTTTTGTAATCATGAACAGCATTCATGGGTTGATACATTTATAGCAAATAATGCGAGCGCAAATCGCGATCCGAAATTTTTAAATGGGGGGAATTCAAGTAATTTGTTATAGAATATATAGGTACAGTGGCGTACCGTGGGTCACGGCATTGGGGGGAGGGGCACCACCACAAATTTGGTGTCACTTAGGGAGCGCGCTCAGTTGCCAGGTATACTGATCTAATAGAGAAATTTTAAGGACATGCAATGTCATTAAACGGATAAGTATCTCACTGATTAAATAATGCGAGCGCAAAGCGCGAGCTGAAAATTTTTGATATTCAGACCCAAAAGGGACATAATAAGCAAATTTTTGGTAATCGTGATACGTACCTGTCTCGCTAAACAAACAATGCGAGCGCGAAGCGCGAGCTGAAATTTTTGTATATATTGACCCCAAACAGGGACATTTTAAGAACTATATTTTAGGTATCCATTAAGAGTATAAATATCTCAGCATAGTCATCTAATGATAGTAGCATCCTTTGTAGTCTTTTTGTAGCACTATTTGTAGTCATTGTAATCATGATTATCATACGCATAGATCAAAAACTGCGAGCGCGAAGCGCGAGCTGAAAATTTATGAAATTCAGACCTAAAGAGGGGCATTCTAAGGCTCGTTTGTAGGAATTCACTAAGTCCTTACGTATTTCACGAACCAAATGATGCGAGCGCGAAGCGCGAGCTAAAAAAATGTGATATTCAGATCAGAAAAATTGACATTTTAAGGACTGATTTTAGGAATTCGTGAAGAGCAGACATCTCACCAATCAACTAATGCGAACGTTAGCACGGACAGGAAATGTTTTATATTAAGACCTTAAAATTGGGCAATCACTTTAAAGGGGAATCCAACCCAAATAAAAACTTGTTTTTATAAGGAAAAGAAAAATGAGACAAGATGATAGGTGAAAGTTTGAACAATATTGGACAAACAACAAGAAAGTTATGAATTTTTAAAAGTTGTATATATTGGTAATCACTATACCCATGGAGACTTCAAATTGGCCACATATGGGATGTCATAGTGATGTAAGGCAAGGACTACTCTTCCATGTACTCCAATACATATTATGGCTAAAATGTCATTTTCCCCAAAAGTTTTATTTCAAATTATATTTTTCTTTCATGAGGACATAAAACATTATACTACCTGGGTTATATATAGATTACTGCCCCAGGGGAATGGGTACTTAGGAGAAAACCACAAATCCCTGATAATAAAGTACATGGCCTATGGGATAGTTGTCCTTGCCCCTTGTCATAATTTACTTACCCAGTTGCCAATTTGAAATCTACATAGTATTAGAGATCTCAATTTTAAAGCAGCTATAACTTTCTTATTGCTTGTCCGATTTCTTTCAAACTTTCACCATTCTGTTTAATTTATTTTTCTCCTTCCCAACACTACATTTTATGGCCAAGGCTGGATTCCCCTTTAAGTAGTCATGAAAAAGAAGCAAATGTCACTACATAAAACAATAACTCGAATTGCGAGGAAATATATTTGGTGTATATTGATTTGAAAACGAGAGGTTTTAGTACAACAGGATTATACATCTCGTTAAACAGTCTATGCGAGCACCAGGAACAATGAAGACATAGGCCCTGAGCAAACTGTTTCATAAAGTCATGAAAAAAAATGCTTCTTATGTAACATAATTATGATATAATATAACATTATAATAAACAATAATTTCTTCTTTCCACATTACGTTTCTCTTCCTTTCTCCCTCTTTTTATCCTTTTCCCCGTTTTTTTTTTTTTTTTTTTTTTTTTTTGGGGGGGGGGGGGGGCAGCCGATGGGGGGGGGGGGGGGGCACGTGCCCCCATGTCCCCTGGTAGTTACGCCACTGTATATGTATACAGAACTCACCAATCAAAATGCGAGCGCACAGCGCTAGCTCATAGGCCTTCATATTTGACAATCGAGACATCTGAAAAGGAATATTTTGAGAATCTTATATGAAATACACAAAGATAATAGGTAGGCCTACAACATTTTAAAGTTTCGCTTTATTTCACAAACCAGTTATATTCACATCATTGTCGGTATGCAAATGAGGAGACTGATGATATAACTCACTCACTACTTCTTTTTGTATTTTAGTATATGAAATATGAAATATTCCATTTTTTGTCCGTTGTCGTGTGAAACAACGATTAATTCCTCCCTGAACATGAGCAATTAGCATTGTTTAATACTAAATGGTTCAATCAAGTTGGTCCACATTGTAAAATCTGTAAAAATAAAAAATAAAGGAATTAGTGAGTGAGGGACATCATCGACTGTCTCATTTGCATGTCACTGAGTTGTGCATATCACTGTTTTGTGAAAAATAAGCAAAATTTTAAAATATATAATTTTCTTATTTTACATCCGATTTTGATGAAATTTTCAGCATAATGCTTGTTTGATTTTTTTTCTATTTATTCAAATCAACATTTTTTGGGGGGTGGACTTGTCCTTTAAGAAATGAATGCGAGCGCGAAGCGCTAGCCGAAAACTTTTTTAATGATGAAATGAAAAGAACATTTTCAGTTGTTAGATTAGAATATAAAATATTTTCAGCTTGTGCTTCTCGTTCGCATAAAAATAACTGTGAGGTCGGGATGCATATATAATTAAACAGTGATGCGAGCGCGAAGCGCGAGCTCAATTTTTTTTTTATATACTGACTTAAGAAGGACTCTTTTAAGGTATAATTCCTATTCTAAAAGTTTTTCCTTTTTCTCTTCGTCTTTTTTTCTTTTTCTTTCCTTTTTTTTCGCCACCATGGGGGGGGGGGGGCAAAAACTCTGCCCCCTGGATCGGCCTATGTATATTGACTTGAAAAACACTGAAATTTTAAGGACTTATGTACGTGTGATCGATGGAAAGGATACACACCTCACTAATCAAATATTGCGAGCGCGTAGCGCCAGCTGAATTTGATATTAACCCCTTTTTCTGACCCTGAACAGGATACCTATCTCGCCAAACAAACTTCAAACTCGAGCACATTGATTTTTGTCTATTATTGTAAAAACGGGATATTTTAAATCAGCCGCATTAATTTAACCTTTTGGGGCAGGAAATGAATTTCACTATAAACAGGCAATACGAGCAATGTTGCGCCCCCGGTCGAACATGAATTTGCATGGAGCCCCCTAAGTTCAAGGTCAATTTGGCGCCCTCGGTTGAACATGAATTTGGCGTCATGTGAAATATCACTTTGCCTAGCTCCCCCTTCTGAAACATGTATTTGTCGCCTTGTGGTCAAACATCAAATTAGCGCTCCCCTAGTTCGATCATCAATTTGGCGCCCCGCTAGTTTGGACATCAATTCGGCGCTCCCCTAGTTCGAACATCAATTTGGCGCCCCCATCTACTTCGAAAATTTATTCGCCCCCTCCCCCTTGTTCAAACATCAATTCGGCGCCCCATAGTTCGAACGTCATTTTGGCGCCGCCTAGTTCAAACATCAATTTGGCGCCCCCCTCGTTCGAACATCAATTTGGCGCCCCAAATTCGAATAGCAATTCGGCGCCCCCTAGTTCGAACATCAATTTGGCGCCCCTAGTTCGAACATTCAATCGGCGCCCCCCGATGTCGAACACAAATTTTGCGCCCCTACGTCGAACATCAATTCGGCGCAACCCCTCCCCCCTACGTCGAACATCAATTTGACCCCCAGTTCGAACATCATTTTAGCATCCCTTCGAACTTAATTGGGCTTCCCTAGTTCGAATATCATTTCGCCCCCCTAGCTCGAGTATCAATTTGGCGCCCCCCTAGTTCGAACATAAATTCGGCGCCCCCCTAGCTCGAGTATCAATTTGGCGCCCTCCTAGCTCGAGTATCAATTTGGCGCCCCCAGTTCGAACATCATTTTAACATCCCTTCGAACATCATTTTGGCGCCCTCCTAGTTCGAATATCAATTCGGCGCCCCTACATGTAGGTCCAACATCAATTTGGCGCCCCTAGTTCGAATATCATTTCGGCACCCCCCCCTAGCTCGAGTATCAATTTGGCGTCCCCCAGTTCCAACATCAATTTGGCGCCCCCTAGTTTGAACATCAATTTGGCCCCCAGTTCGAACATCATTTTGACATTCATTCGAACATCATTTCGGCGCCCTTTAGGTTCGAACATCATTTTCTTTCCTCCTCTCCCTCTTTTTTTCTTCTCGTCCTTCCCCCTTTCTCTCTCTTTTTTCTTCTCTTCTTTCTTCCCTCTTCCTCTTTCTCCTTTTTTCTCCTTTTCCTTTTCCCCTCTTCCTCTCTCTTTTCCCCCTCTTCTTTCCCCTCTTTCTCTTTTTTCTCCCCCTCCCCCTCCCTTTTCTTCTCTTCCTTCCCCCTCTTCCTCCTTTTTTCTCTTTCTTTCCCCTCTTCTTCTCCTTTTTTCTTCTTTTCTTTCCCCTCTTCTTTTTTCTTCTTTTCTTTCCCTTCTCTTTTTTTTCTCTTCTTTCCTCCCTCTTCCCCTCTCTCCTTTTTCTCCTTTTCTTTCCCCTCTTCCTCTTTTTCTTTCCCCCTCTCCCTCCCCCTCCCTTTTCTTCTCTTCCTCTTTTTTCTCCTTTTCTTTCCCTCTCCTTTTCCTTCTCTTTCTTTCCCCTTTTCCTTCCCTTCCTTCCCCCCTCTTCCCTTTTTCTTCTTTTCTTTCCCCCTTTCCTCTCTCTTTTTTCTCCTCTTCTTCCTTCCCCCTCTTCCTCTCACTTTTCCCCTCTTCTTTTCCCCTTTCTCTCTCTTCTCTTCTTTCCTCCTTCTTCCTCTGTCTTTTTTTCTCCTTTTCCTTTCCCCCTCTCCCTCTCTCCTTTCCTCTTTTCTTTCCCCCTTTTCCTCTCTCTTTTTTCTTTCCTTTTTCCCCCTCTTCCTTTCTTCTTTTTCTTCTTTTCTTTCCCCTCTTCCCCTCTTTTTTCTCTTTCTCTCCCTCTCTTCTTTTTATTTTAGCCGAAGGGGGGGCCGAGGGGGCCTTGGCCCCCCCCCCTTCGGCTAAAAAAAAAAGAGAAGAAGGAAAAAATAGAAAGGAAAAAGAAAAAAAGAGGAAAGAAAAGGAAAAAGATAACAAGTGTAGGCCTAATTAACAGTTGAAACAATAAAATTTGAAACCTATATAGAATAACGAAAAATTACAATTTTCCTATGGAAATTTTCCTACACAAAATTTAAACTTGTTCCTTATGCGATTTTGTTCAGAAAATAATTGTTACAAGCAAAAAAAATTTCCGCACCAAAATGAAGGATGTTTAGATCAAATCCCTCTATTATATAAATCGGGAATTTATTTATTACCCTTCATAATGCAATGTTATAAGAAATATGAAGAACAGTAGTGAAAAGACTGGAAACGCAAAAATATTGAAAGAAATAGATTTGCATCTGAAAATGCGCGCAACTTTCCAAGCTCACTCTCTGCGCTAGGCCATGCTCGACTTTCCTCACTTTACATTAAACACCCCTCGTTTCCCACATACGAATTCAATTCGGTTTATTGCATTTCACAGAATATAGAAAAATACATGAAATAAACAGATAGCCCTACTTGCGAATAAATAAAATATGATCGAATAAGAACTGTGAAAATTATTATAGAGCACGATTAATTATTGCACTTTAGGTTTATATAGTACATCATCAGTGACATGTTTTTTTTCAATTTTTATATATATCTAAAAGAAAAAAAACATGGTTATTGGTTGTTGCCTAATCTTATATCTTTAAAGGGAAAAAAATAAATAATGAGATTAACTTAACAATTTTAGAATGTTGATTTCATAGAAATAATATTTTTTTACAAACACCCTCTGAAAATATCAGAATTCTGAAGCTGCCAGGGGCTTTGCTCCCTGGATCCCAACCGCCGCGGGCTTCGCGCTACGCGAAGATTAAAAAAAAACGGAAAAAGGGAAGAAGAGAAAATTAGAGCAAGATTTAAAAAAAAGATACAAATTGTGAATAAAGTTAGGGGAGGGGAATGATAGGGGAACAAAATCGGGTCCATAAAAATGAAAATTTTGCTCGTGCTTTGCGCTCGAATTCCCTGTACAAGAAGATAATCTGCTCACGAGAGTACAATGGAGCTTTGAATATCCCATTTTAAAGTCAATATGCACAAATCGTTTTGCTCGCGAATTGAGTTTTCATTGCATTCTTACAAAACATCACTGAATATAAAAATATACAATTCTCTTCATGAATTACAACAAACAGAAAATTTAATTAAGTGTTCCATTTTCAATTCAGTATATCACTTATTTTCATTTCGCTCCTCACACTCGCATTAAATGTTTAGTTGGATATCCATCCTTTTCATGATTACCAAAAGTCAGAATACAAATATGTTTAGCTCGTGCTTCGCGTTCCCTTAAAATGTTTAATTAGATATCCATCATTTTTATGATTACCAAAAGTGCTTAGAGTGTCTAAATTTTAGTACAGAATATACAAAAAATTAGCTCGCGCTTCACGCTCACATAAAATGTTTAGTTAGATAACCATCCATATTCATGATTACCAAAAGTGCATAGAATGTCCAAGTTTTAGGTCATAATATCAAATGTTTTTTTCAGTTCGCGCTTCGCGCTCGCATGAATTGTTTAGATAGATACCCATCCTAGCTGTTTAGGGCCACAAAAATAGCTTAGAATCACAAGTTTTGGGTCAAAATATCAAAAATTTTCAGCTCGCGCTTCTCGCTCGCATGAATTGTTTGCATACATGTAGATACCCATCCTGTTCATTGTTACAAAATGTGCTTAGAATGTATAGTTTTGGGTTTGGAATATCAAAAAATATTCAGCTGACGCTACGCGCTCGCATAAAATGTTTAGTTAGATAACCATCCATATTCATGATTACCAAAAGTGCTTAGAATGCCCAAATTTTATGTCAGAATATCGAAAATTTCAGCTCGCGCTTCATGCTCGCATCAATATTATTATTTTTTTTTAGATAGATACCCACCCTGTTCATTCATGGTTTTTAAAAGTTAGCTAGAGTGTCCAGTTTCGTGTCGAGTCGGAATATCAAAAATTGTCAGCTCGCGCTACGCGCTCGCATAAAATGTTTATTTAGATACCCATTGTGTTCATGGGGGGCGCCATTTTCCAAAAAGTACACGGGCACGAAAATCAGGTCGGGTCCCAGGGTGCAGAATCCTGGACACAAGCATATACCTATCAGATAAAAAAAAAAAAAAACTAAGATGTACTTAAAACTTTAGACTTAAGTGGGGGCTACCCCCTGAACAAAAAAAAAGGTCAGGTTTTAGCAGCCGACTGGGAAAATGCGGGTGAAAATATTTTTTCCGCCCCCCCTAAATTTTGATGCCTCCGCCGCCAATGTCTAGGCATGTCTTCATGAATATTCACAACGTGTATGGGCTGATGATGTCATATCCCCACATGTTCTTTTGTATTTTATTATATGATATTATGTTTATTCAAAAATTTTCTACCAAAAACTAAAATAATTGGATTGACAACTGGTTAAATGCATTAGTTATGTATTGCCGCAACTTATTCCACCATAATGGAGACACAATTCATTCACACATTGTATGAAAACATGAAACAATTATGATTTCATGTAATAACATAAGAAAAAGGAAAGTTGGGCTGTGACATCATCAGTCCACCTAATAAATATTCATGACGATGTGCATATAACTGTTTTCACAAAATATTGATAAACTTTAGAATTCAATAACTTTGTTATTTGTTATCCGATTTTTATGAAATTTTCAGCATTTTGCTTTGTGAATTTAACTCTATTTATTTAGATATAAGCGAAACCTTAAAATACTAGTATCATAACTTTCTTATTTTACATCCGAATTGGATGAAAATTTCAGTGTTATGCTTGTTTGATTTTCTCTATTTAATCAAATCAACATTTTTCTGGGGTGGACTTGACCTTTAACAGGTCCCTTTTCAAGTCAGTAGAGGCAGCTTGGCCTATATTAAAAGTTGTAGCTCGCGCTGCGGGTTCTATTATGTGAAACAGGAAAAATATTTTGTCTGCCATTGCCCTCCCCCATGTTCTTTTGCCCCCTCTCTAAAAATCTTGGTGCCGCTTGGTAGGAAAGAAAGATCGTGATGAAAGAAACAGGTGAAACCATCGATGGAGATACGGTTACAAAGAATTATGACTTTGATTATATAGCTTGTCCGAGTTCGAGACATTAATACAAGACCCCAGACATAAGTTGTAAGATTGAAGCATAGAGATTGAAGCTCTTTTAAATTGGCGGACCAATCAAACAAGTTTGGACAATCAACGCACACGACACGTTCCGGTCCGATGCACAGTTCTCCTTTCACACAAGTTCGGGAGTGTTTACGTTTCACTCTGCAGTAATGTGTTCAAAATGAGTGGGACGTTGACTTCTGCACTGAACTAAAGAAAGGTTACATTTTGTCAAGACGCTTGTCGGAATATAATACTACTTTAATTTGATTTTTAAAATATGTCCATGTCGTGTAGCCCACCACCAGCCAGGGTGGAAGGATGGCTTGAAGTATTTGGTGAGTTATCAATCATTTTCTAACTTCTATTTACTTCTTCTGAATGTAGATCTAGATGGTGGTACACTGGTAGTGGTAGTGGACTGGTGTTTCGCCAAACCGGCGGCTCAGCGGGGCTGGTGGGCTGGTGGATAAAACGTGAACAGTGTCATAATGATACCTATTTAATAATTTGCAATATAGTCAATTACATCATGGTGAATGCAATCCAAATTCCTGTCCCTTCTACAATTTTATTGCCCTTTAAGGAGCAGTAGTAGATACAAGGAATCTCCAAATAGTGGAGGGATCTGCTAAGAGAGAGCCCCCTTTTGAGAAATACCCATTGAAGAACATTAATTGCTCCAGACCATAGTAAGGAAATTGTGTTTTGCGGCCTCTTTATCAAATTCCTGGATCCAGCAGTGAAGAAGTCTCTCTATGAATATAAATTCATTGGCGAGTTGAGACAGAATATCATTTACAGTGAAATTTGAATTTGTCAAATTGAGTTTCATATAATTAATTCATTCATATTTCATTCATCTGTTGAATCTTATTTGTATGATTCATTTGTTCATTCCTTCCTTTGGTCATTCACTCGCTTGTTGATTCATTTTCTCTTTTGTTTGTCCATCCATCCATCCTTTCAATTCATTAATTCCTTCATTCATGATTAATCCATTAATTTTATTCAATTCATTGTCTTATAGGCCTGTCCATTCATATTCCTTTATTTTGTTATTCTTTTGTTCATTTATCCAAGTAATCATGCATGCATTACTCACTCTGACTCTGAGATGGTTTCATAGGTCAGTATTTGGTTGAGGCCTACACAGACTTTAATTAAGACCTTTACATTGTTTTTGTGAATGGATTTCATATTTTATACTGAAATTTACAACATATAGGAAAATATGCTTGTTTTAAAAAGCTTGTTTTTACATTTTTCAAAAAGCTATTCTATTCAAATGTTGCTCGATATGATTTATGCAGGAAAATATGAGTTAACGATTCCTTGATTTAGGCTATTGTTGATATAAAAAGAACAAAATGTTGTGCATACCTAGGCTTAGGTAACACTTTCTCCAAACTCAAACAAACTGACACTTTTCTATCATTAGCAGGTATGTGTACTGGCCTGGGATCAGGTACATGTATTCTTTCCCTGCTACTGCCGGCAAAACCAATGCTTGAAATCCAAACTTGTATAACGTTATATAATTGCTGAAAATGATGTAGGCCTATGTTGGCTTATACATTCGGATCAAAAGGCTTAACTACAATACAGTTAACTTGGTAGGCTTATTCTATTTTATTTTCTAAATTCATCTTCCATTTGTATTT
This sequence comes from Lytechinus pictus, assembly GCF_037042905.1. Classification (NCBI taxonomy): domain Eukaryota; kingdom Metazoa; phylum Echinodermata; class Echinoidea; order Temnopleuroida; family Toxopneustidae; genus Lytechinus; species Lytechinus pictus. Next base: position 31,035,399 of record NC_087259.1, on the reverse strand, counting down.
GTATTCTCTCTGACATAATCCCTTCTTTGTTTTTGTTTGCATGAGCTGTCCTTAATATTAGGACAAAATAAAATAAGAACAAATAAATCTGATGCCAGCATTGTGTGTACAGTGGGCCTGACCACTGTATTTAGTTCAGGTCCAAATGCTTGGAAAACATTCCATGAAATGTTTACAGTCTCTCAAGTGAATTATTGTCTCTGTTTTAATTTTGATTTGATTTTCATAATGGGGCAAAAATGCACAGACTTCAGATTATTTTCCCAAAATGTCTTTTTAACATTTAATCCTAAAATGATATCAAATCAAGATTTCAGACAAATCAGATCTTGGTTGTATCATTGAAAGTTGTCAAGTGCAATTTCAGGCTGAGAAGCAGGAGTTTACACTCTGTATGCTACCAATACACCTCTAATTAAAGGTATGGACCCTACATGTACATGATGACTGAAATGAGTTACATGTATTTCTTTGATTGAAAAAAATCTAAACTGCTCCACCAATAGAGTGACCTTCTTGAGTATAATGTTTATGCTACATGAGTTTATATAAGGAAAAGGGAATAATGGAGGCTGCTTGGCAAACTTATACTGTCGATTGGAGAGCCATTCTGTTTGTTCTCATTTCCCTTTCTTCTTCATTTTCCCTTGTGCAGTTTGATTGTATGTAACCCTGAATACTTTGATTGCCTGGAAAAGACCCTTAAAGGGGGATACTGCAGTCTGGAATCGATAAGAAATGAATAACCATAGTTGAATTGAGTCAAATTGAATAATTATTATATTTAAAGATTGAATTTAAATTGATATAACAACAAAAAATTTGTGAAATTTTAAGGTTTCTCATAACCTGTTGTAATTTATGATCTACATGGTAATATGATAACATGAGATACAGGCCTATTAAGCACATAATAACCAATAGTTGATGCACTTACAATAAATCACCTTGAAATCAGTGTCATATTGAGCTTTTTAAAATTGAATTAATTAACATTTATAAGTACTGTACGGTACATGTAACACAAAACAATGAAATTGATAGGCAGGCCTACATATACAAATATTTGAAAATAAAAAGGCTATTAGAGCAGGCAATTAGTATTGCAATGAATGGGAACTTTCTAGTGCTCCCTTTTGTCTCACCTGCATTACAGAGCAAGACTATAGGTACCTCTTTTCCGACGCGGTGGCGGCGGCCTCATCATCAAATCTTAACCAAAGGTTAAGCTTTTGAGATGTCATCATAACTTAAAAAGTATATGGGCCTAGTTAATGAAACTTGTACATACGAGTAATCAAGTATCACTGAACATCCTGCTTGAGTTTTAGGTCACACGACCAAGGTCAATGAACTTTGGCCTTGTTGGGGGTATTTGTTGAATTGCCATCATAACTTTGAAAGTTTATGGATCTAGTTCATGAAATGTGGACATAGGGTAATCAAGTATCACTGATCATCTTGCACAAGTCTTTGGTCACACGGTCAAGGTCAAATGTCATTAGGCCTTTTTAGGCTCAGTGAACTTGAACATAGTATTTTTTATCATCATAGAATGGTGTTTTTTTTTAATGATTATTCTATAGTCATTTTCAAAGTCAGTACTGGTACTGCTGATATATTGAATCAGGAAATGCAGGCGAGACTGCCAGAGGCGCTCCACTTGTTGTAGAACTTTTCCAAGGCTCGTTTGAGCACTATGCACCGCTGTTGACCAATCAGAACGCTTCGGCAATTTTACTGCAGTTCCAATCTTTTTAGACATTGCCGTTGCTTTTTGTGGTTCCTGACTTTGCTACATCATGAAATTTCATAATTTTGGTTTAGTCGTGAAGAAGAATGTCTACGCTTTATATTGGTTACAATATCAATTTGATGCAAGTGTGATTTCTATGCGAAAATATGCTCTGTTTCTTCACATATATTTCTTGAGAAAAAAAAAGCTAAATATCGGTCACCAAAATACGTTAAATGTGCATTTGATTTGACTCTTCAAAAATTTCAAACTTTTATCTATAAAATGAGATAAATGTTATAAGAAATGGACAATTCTAAGAGCAAAAAACGCTGATCAGAAAGATTGTCTTCACAGTATGCATAACCACAGATGGCTATGCATTCTGCTGAATAAAATAGAGCACTTTTGGATGGGCTGCAGACTGACTGGGAAGTTCACCCTGACAACAAGTTTATTGTAAAAATAGCTTAAAAAACAAAAAATATTGCTGAAGGTTTGAGGAAAATTAAAAAGTTATTAGAATTTACATGTAAATTATCTGCTTTGTGATATCATATGCGAGCAGCCTTCCTACATAGCGGTAAACAATCAAAGAAATGTTGTTTTCTCACAAAATTGAAAATGGTTTTACTGTACATTTTGTACATCAATAGACAAACCATTTCACACCCGATCATGAAAAGAAAAATAAGTCATCAGGAACCATAGAAAAATGAAATTCATGCATTTTATGTAACATAACATTCATGTATGGGGCAGCTGCTCGTTTGTGACGTCACAAATCCAAAACTTGAAATTGTAATAACTTTCTTAATCTTTAACGGATTTTCCTCAAACCTTCACCAATGTATTTAATTATTATTTCTGCTATTTTTACAACAAACTTTTCTTCATAAAATTGAGGAAGGGATTCTATCTATAGACCTATTTCTTATTGGAAATTGGTGGCGCAAGCCGATGATGATGTTATACTTGTCCAAAATTTAATTTTGTAAAATTAATGTATTTTGTGTGTTTGGTCTACTGATATCAGGCACGATGTGATCTGCTGGTGTCAGCCTCAGTGTGAATAGGATTATTTCATGTGTTTGGCATACTGATGTTAATTCACATGAAGTGGATCACCAGAATAATACCCCTAAATAAATGAGAACTTACCAGGCCTCAAAATACTCAATACATATTTCCACATTCATACTTACCTGAACCACACCCATTCGAGATAAAAGTTATGAGCATGCATCATATTGGTCTGAGTAGCAAATGAGGGCAGGCAATCACTAGCTCAGTATGGTAAACCTGTCCACTCACCACATGGTATACTTTCATTTGGTATAATGCTATACCATCCGTCAACATCCTAGCTACTATTTAGCAGGTATTTATTTTCTTTCTAGAATACAAGTAATTTGCTTTCACATTGGCAAAAATGCCTAGTATTTTGTGATTGTGCAGATCAGGGTTAATTTCCTTTTATATTCTCAGTTTTATATAGGTCTGAAAGCGCCATGAAAGTCTAAATATAGAAGAGAAAAAGGGTATGGAATTTTCACCAGATTGCATGATTGATTATCTGATTGTCTTGCTGAAATCCAAAATAAGATATCCACTTTCTTTCAGTGTAAACTGTTTTCCTTTGACTGAATGGAGGGTTTTAACTCCCTGTATACACTGTTCAAGCTTTTAAATGGATGGGGGATATTTATTGTACTCTCTATACTTAGGGTTCTTTTGTGTGGTTTACTTTTAGGTTGTAAGAATGGTTTATATAACATGGGCTTAACCTTAAGAAAAATGATTATGGCTTCACGATTTCAATTTCATTGTACTGTTTCATGTAGGGGAAGTCCATACCAACAGAAAAACATTATTTTAATTAAAATAGAGAAACCAAACAAGCTTCAAGGTTGATATATATGCTATATGTAGGCCTAAACCTATTACATGCAGAAATAGCACATACATGTACTAGTGACAAGTGCGTCTTTGTACTCATGTACATGTAGTATGTTGTAATTTTCTGTTTTTAGGCATATGTGCCTATAAGGCCTGCTGCTATTTTAAATGTCATATCATTTATAATAAGATAAGAATTATAACTGTTTCTTCCCCAAACCATCAAGTGTAGTCACTGCATATGATTTGTATGCATTTCCTTTGATTACAGCATGCACAAGAAGGAACAGCATAGTCCTTGAAAATTTTACCCTATCACCTTTGAGAAAAGAAAACACGACTTTGAATGCATTCAGGAATTTTGCCTGGATCAATTTCTATATATCTGAGCCTTTTCAATAACAATTGCATATCACCAACCTTTCTTATTTGACAATAAAAACTTTACACTGAACTTAAGCTGACACCTGTTGCTTTTCTCCCCCTTCTCTTGTGTTGTAAAAAAATCAGAAAGCTCAGATTTCCCTTGTGAATAATACTGTTGTGGGAAGATATGACCATCTCTCCCAAATTATGAGGAAAATGACAGTTCTAGACATTCCTATTTGCATAGCGAAGGGATGGGTGGAATTCCATAATTCTTGTTAAAACATATTATTGCAGAGGGAATCTTATACGAAATATGAAAGATATCATCCTCAATATAATGTGAAAAAAAATGCCTCTTGAAAAAAACCAGTGGCATTGCCATTGTTGTTCCCTATTGTGATCCCATGGAGAGTATATTATTAATTGTCAAATCTAGATACAAAAAATGTTTGCTCGTTTGAGTTTTCTCTTTCTTTTTAAATCATCTTTCTGTTGGGATGGATTTTCCCTTTTAATCAAATAGTTAGAGCCTCCAAGACCAAGCATTAATAAAGAAATTGTTGGGTGTTTCATTAAGCTTTGCGTAATTCACAAGACTTTATACATGACTGGTGACCTTTCTTATGCCGTATGATATATTAAAACTGAGTCATGCGTAAGGTCATTCATAAATTCATGACCAGCTTTATGAAACACTCCTAGGTGCGGATCCAGGCGGGAGGGGTGGAAGGTGATGGCACACCCCTTAAAATTTCAATCTGCGGAAAAGAAGTGATGGACTTTTTTTGCACGTCATTTTTTCTGGATCTACCAAGTACAAAATGGCCTTCATTTGGGAGTGATTAACCCTTTTTTTTTTCTTGTCAATTTTTTTGGGACATAATCACACCCCCTTCTAAAATAGTCTGGATCAGGTTTGTGATTGATCCGATCAACCTTAAAGCAGGAAATTTGTATAATGTCCTTCTTTTAAACAAAGAGGAGCATATTACTGACTTGTCAAGAAAGCGATGGATTTATCAGATCTAGAAAACATTTTGAACAAACATGCTATTTTATGTTGACGTTGCTGGCTTTCCATAATTGTGGTTGATCAGATCAATCGCAACTCTTTGTAAGACAGGTAAGACAGGGCCCTGGCCAATCTTGCAGTGTGTGTGTATGAAAACCCTTATTTTGCCTATGCAAAGGAAGCATAAGGATTTAATGCTTTGTACCTGGGCCCCGTTGCATAAAAGTTACTAAATAACTTTGCTATCCATGATGAAATCATTAGCCAATCAAAATGAAGGATTCCATGAAAGATACCATTGGATGGCAAAGTTACCATAATGGTTATTTTTATGCAACAGGGCCCTGATCACATTAAGAAGATGCAAGCTAGGTTCCATGTTGACATCTGATGTGGGATCATGTTATTATAGGCCAAGATCAAACTCCATGTGTGTTTGTTAGGAGTGTTGAACTGAAAGAAAATTCCACATCCTTGACTTTGTTTGCTTTCGAAACAGAGATCGTGTGAGAAAAAGTATGCATTGCTCTTCATACATGTACAAAGACTATTCCTAAGTATTTTTTTTTCAATTGCTGTAGAAATCATTGTAGGTGCCAGAAAATGGGGGGGGGGGGGCTGGGGGAGCTTAAGTCCGCCTCCCCCCACTTTTTTCCAAAATTGTGTACAAAAATGTAAAAATGACCATCTAATTGTGAATGTTTGCATGTTCAGCGCCCCCCCCCCCACTTTCAAAACCATTCCGCGGCCCCTGCATTGGCAGTTATAGCCTACATATTAAGGAGTTTCACAGTCATTTCTTTAATTTTTCATATAACAAAATAACAAACCAACAAATAGTCACAATATCACAACATAAAAACAAAACTGATTTCATCAAGTGATCTTCTCATAAAACATCAAACATCAAACTTTACAATACGTTTACATTCACCATTAAAACCCTGATCTTAGTAGAACTTGTAACCAGTTTGTATGTCCTCATCACCATCTCCTGAGCTGGTTTTCAGAACCACATCTGGTCTATTCAGTCTTGTTGCTTTGGGAACACTCTCGTCTTTAAACCCATATTGCAAGGTAAAACCACTTGAAGTGTCCCCATTACACATTAAACTGGTTTTCACTTTTCACAAAACTAGTTTTAAGGATGTAGATGATCATTAGACAGGGTAGGAATTAATTTTTTTTTTTAGGGGCTACTTTTTTTTTTACATTGGGGCTACCACTGAATATCTTGGGGCTATTTTCTAATTCATGGGGCTACTTTTTTTTATCGCATATCAGCAATTACCTTTTGACATTCTGAGACTCAATGTGATGCCTAAAAGCTCAGAACATTTTTAACTGTAATTACTGTAGGCTACAGGCCTTACAATAAACAACAGTGATCCCACCAGAGCAGTGGCGTACTTAGGATTTTTAACAGGGGGGGCAAATTCGTCTGCCCAAAAATGTGACAAGCAAAAAAAATATAGGATTTCGTACCAGAAAAAAAAAAAAAAAAAAAGGTGCATGGGTTGTGACTCGTCAGGGGGGGCAGACTGCCCCCCTGCCCCCCCCCCCCCCCGTAGGTACACTAGTGCACCAGAGTCGCCTTCAGCTTCACACACTTCAGATTCGAGCCAATCGAGGCCCCAAGACTTTATTGTCGATTATCTCTGTACAGTACTGTTTCTTTTTCTGTTTCTGTTTTTGGCTTATCCTTCTCAACAGTATCTCGATTTGGAGAGGCTTCTGGCGCTGGCTCTGGCCGTTTGGCAGAGCCAGGTTTAACTCGAATTAGAAACTTATCCATCTCGCACTCCGACTCGACGATGTCGATAATCAGCGCTGTCACAATCACCAGCTGATCGCATACAATTCTGTGCATGCCTAGTACACAAAATATACCGTACGATGCACGTGGTCTCGTTACCAGCTGTGCAGTCTAATCGTGCACGCGTACATGTACATAAGCCATGCGGCAAGTGCGTCAACAATTCTAAAAACCCTGTGCTAAGGACTATGCGTACTCCGCATCCCATATTGCATTGCGCATTTATTTACAATTGCGAAGCTTCCGGTGTTACGGAAGGTTCGGATATTGCATCGACCGTTCAACTTAAAGCTGGCAAGTTCGATATAAATGATGCGCTTGCTCCGCCGCCGGAGAACGAAATTATGTGAAGTATTTTTTACATTGTCGATGGTATTTTATTGGGGCGATTCTGAAATAAATAGTCGCCCCAAAGCATTGGGTTTTGATAATTTTTAGGGGCGATTTTGGCTGTCATGGGGGCAAAATTGCCCGTCGCCCCGTGTAATTCCGACCCTGTCATGAGAACAGGGTATAGCCTGCATCATGTGATATAATGGAAGCTTTCCTACATAAAAAACTTTACTTCATATTGGAATTTCACCCTTGACCTCCTAACAGCAAGACTTTCAGTAGCCATAGGCACCAACTCCAAGAGTTATTTTAATAGCAGAATGAGGAAACACGAAACCTTATTAAAATTTTTGTGTGGGATGACAATTATGTGGTTATGGTAGTGTCACTTTAGGGCATATTGTCTGATTGAGGAGTGCTGGTGTATTGAATTCATTAATTTTCCATTGAAAATATACAAAATCAAGATATACAAACAAACACGACACTGTACAAATGATGATTCAAATCATAATAAGACATTATTAAGATGATATCTTTCATCAAAATATTAGAGAGAGAGATGAAAATTGAATGCCCATGAAAGCAGTGTGCTTGTTACGTTGGGTCACCTGGAAAAATTTAAATTAGTAAAAAATTATGGAATACATAATAAAATTGTTTTGGATGATATTGTCAATATATCCATGTGATGTGAGATGTATATTGAATTTATGCCAGAAGCATGCATTATATTCTGAAAGCAAAATTATAAATTACATGTAAGAGAAAAATGTCCACTACAGTTGTAGGGCTCCTAAATGATATTTTATCATTGGATGCATGTTATTTTGGCTGTACATACTTTTTAACTTGCTGCTTCAATATTAAAGGTGTTGATTACCCAGTAAAGACATTTGATTGGTATAGGTGTTACAATGTACCTTGCATTATGTTTGATAATTGATTTTATTTCATAAGATGATAAAAAGCTTGCTGAATAATTGAATTGCTAATCCATCTTTGTTCTTTAATGTAATTTTCATCACCACCTACTGTGTTGACAAGACAAATGAAACAATTTTGACAGTTTCAACAAATATTTGACCAATAACATATGGTGCTCATATGACCACTAATAATTGAAGGGAGCTTTAAGCCAAGGTGATCAGTAAGCCAATTAAATACAATCAATTTGTGACCAGCCATCCCAAGCCAGTCACCAGGGAATGTTCTCTGAAAATAGCTAAAACAATAATTTGGTTTCCTAATTAGTAACTAAAAATAGAAGGAAAAAACTTATCTATTAATTCTTCTTCATATTGTCAAAATTTGAAGTTATGAAAGTCAAATAAAAGACAAGAAGATATATTTTTCTGTGTTGCTTGGCAGTTTCAACAAGACTGTTCACATCATGTTTGAGTGAAACCCAAAATGTTAACCTTGTATTCTCATAATTTTCTGAAGCTCTCATTGAATTTCTTTACATTAAATCAAGTATTTGTGTGGTTTATTATTGATCAATTAAAGTTGAGGAAAATAACAGGATTTAGTTCAAATAAACTTGGGTGGCAGTTCACATTTGTGTGTAATTATGTGTGATATTTTCAGGGGAAGTTCACCTTGAAGAAAAGTTTGTTGAAAAAATAACATAATTTTTTTATTTTAAACAGTAATGGTGAATGTTTTTAGAAAGCCATCAAAGACTAAGACAGCTATTAAAATATCCTCAATACATGTAATATTAGTTTAGTTTTATTTTTATTTGACAGATATTCTAGTTTAATCAATTGATCACTGAACTCAATAAAAAGCCATGACCATATGCTGGTACAGAAAGCTAGGCTATGACAATACCAAAAATAAATAACAAATTACACAATTTAACAATTTCTAGATATGAAAAGGCCTACAATCAACTAAGATTGAAATAAATGTAATGATAGAAAATAATAAATGGTAAAAGTATTATGATTATGATTGTATGAATATGACACCATTCTCATTATACTTTCTAAAACTAGTTTTGGAAATCAGTTCAGGAAACCAGTTTGGAAGATCGCTTTGCTAGCGTTTCCATTTGATCATTCGAAAGTGGTTTTCAAAACCACATCACGTAAAGTGGTCTTGTTGCTATGGGAACACTCTGATTTGGGTGACATGTTTCGCGCGAAATTCGAAACCGCAGCGTTGGCATTCCACATACAGTGTGTGGAGTAGCGCGCTCGAAATGTGCGAAGATTACAAGGTACTTCCCGAAGAATGTTTGTGTCCTCACGCTAAAACCAGTTTAACGAGGCAGAGCGATCTTCAAAACTAAATCGCGAGGTGGTTTTCTGAACCGGTTTTGAAGATCGCTTCCAAGACCGCTTCGACCGTTCTCATTACACGTTAAACTAGTTTCCACTAAACTAGTTTTAGGACGGTAGTGAGAATGGTGTCTAAGGTGGTTTGTGGACTAATTGTGTGGATGGTCAATGTTCCATGTCAAGTACATTTCTAATTTGCTGATAATCCCTACAAAAACAACAAATGAAGTAATCTACTGATACCCCTTTCATAAACCCAATTATGCGGCTAATAGCAGCATAATTTGGTCGTAAAATCGGAGGAGGACCAGAGTTATCCGCATTTTTTTGATGCTGCAATTATCCGCATAATAGCAGCATCGGGACAAGATTTTGAGTTGATGAACGTATTTCCAAATAATGCGGATAATTGCCATGGTGCGGTCACAAGGTCACCCTTTTCCAACACAACTGCATCGGAGGGGGCGTGTCCAGTTGTCATGACGATTATCCGCCTTTTTCAGGACGGGCGCTCGTAAAAATAATGTGGATAATTTTCGGAGTTTGTGAATGCAATTTTTATTGAATTATCCGCATTACTATAAGACGGCTAATTGGAGGATAGGTTTATGAAAGGGGTATGAGTTCTTCAGCTTGGACTGTCTGCTCTTGATCTTTTAGCAAGGTCACATGATAGTGTAGTGAGGTCACATAATAGTTGTCATGACATGACCTTGTACTCTCCATAAGCCTCTCACCATCTCATTAGAGACCTGCTGGTGAGCTGGAGTAATTTCAGGAAAAAAAGACCAGTGGAATTGGCAGTTAAAAAATGAAGTCAAAGTTGTTGACATTGGTGTAGCCACAATATTTTTATTGGGGGGGGGGGGGGGGTAACATGTTAGCTATTGAGGAACGACTCATTATTCATTTATCCATTTGTTACTTATCCTTTTTATTTGTCTCTTATTTTGTACTTCCAGACAGTGACTTTACCCAGAATATAATTGGAGGTTCACATCCATCTTTCACCAATAAAGGGGGGAGGGGGATATTTTCATCCACATTTTTCCTGATTGGCTGCTAAAAGCTGATATTTGTTGGTTTTTGAGGGGGTAGTCCCAACTAAAGAATGATGAAGATCTAACGAGGCAAGTAATGCGAGCACAAGGGTCGAGCTGAACTGACACTTTCAGATTTAGACATAATTCCGGGACTTTCTATTCACTTTTTGTAATTGTGAAAAGGATGGATATATCTCCCTTAATAAGTGATGCAATCAAGCGAGTGCAAAGTTTTGATGTTTTTAATTATAAAACAAAGTATACAAGCTGAAATTTTTATGGCAATTTAGACCTAAAAATGGGACATTCTAAGCATTTTTTGTTAACACAATTGAGCGAGCTAGGCCTAACTCTCTTTGGTGACTGATCTCGCGAGTTAGGATATAGATCGGCCACCAGGGCCTCTACATCAGGCCAAACCCCGTTGGAGAATATCCTAATTTTGCTCTAATAATACATGTTTTCCATAGACTCTAGCTCACATAATATTCTGGCTCCATTGACAGAGGCTTGCATGCCTGTCTTGTTTGATTCCAGAATCACATCAAGTGTTTGATATTTGCATTTCTGTATTCCTGCCTGCACCACTGGCTGTTTCACTCATTACTTTATTTTGCTTAACCAGGAGTTGGATTTTTGGAGAAATTTTGGTTCTTAAAATCATGATTTTGTACATTTGGAATTGGCATTTATACAGAAAAGAGAAAAATACAAAAGTTTCATAGCCTTATTCTTGTGCAATGCAAGTTGAGCATACATGTAAATGCACTTCTAGAAACATAAGTTTTTCACTCTCCCACACTTATTTATACTCTGGTCACATTTGCTCTACGGCGAGTCGAAAACAGCCGTTTTAACATTTTTTGTATCAGCTACATATACATGTAGGTGGTTTGAATAAAACGGCTGTTTTCGACTCGCCGTAGAACAAATGTGACCGAGGTATTAGTTCTTCATATTTGTAATAAAGTGAAAATAAACATGAACAAGTCAGTGAGAGAAAAAAAAACAAGATAGAAATATTTTCAGGTTGTGTTCCTATTCTGCTCTTCCTTATTACTTTAACTTGATCTCTGAAGTGTTATCATAGGAGATTTGTAGGCTCCTACAGTGTAGTCTTGTTTTTATTCAATTATTATACTGAGTATGAAACCTTTTGATACATTATAAGAAATTGTATTTCTTTGCATTTTGAATCAAACAATTCAGCCACATAGTCAGCAAGATGCTCTGAATGTAGACCTAGATGTTTATTTCTGCAGGGAGCTCCCTGGTTTGTATATAGAAGAATCTACTTCAGCCCATTTTCCCACTGATTTCATCACGTTCTCAGGATCTCAATTTTAGAGTTGTGACTCAGACAAAAGTCACAATATTTTCTTTAGAGGAACATGACTTTGAATGTGAGATAAGACCACCTGGTTGAAAGCTGAAATATGTTTTCAGTTATTGGATGATGTGTTTGCTGCTTCTGAATTCATTGAAATTGAAAAGGAAATCTGTTTGGTACACATTGGAGGTAAAGAGTTGATTTGAGTATTATTTACAGTCACTGAATCTGAAAGCATTCCCACAATGAAAAAAAAAAATACAGACTTATTTTGGGGATGTGCAAATTTTCAGATAATCTCATGAACATTTTGTCTGTTTGTTATAGCTTTATATGTATATCTTTCTATCACTTAAACAAAAATCTCTAGGGTACTGTACTTTGAATATTGATGTCAGCTTAATGAATTGGTAGATCAGTAGCCCAAGTTTTGCAATGCAGCCATGCACCAAAGTTAAAAGTTAAACCAAACATACAAAGCTATATTATGAAGGGCCTTATCATTTTGGAAAAGTACATTCACATTTACAGGGCTCATGATATGATGTTAATTCACTTTAACAGATTTATCAGCCTTTCAGAGAGAATATAAGGCTGTCAGTCTGAGTGCCAGTCCTCTGGTTTTTATACTGAAGTGCATTCTTTAGTGAAAGAACCACCAATTTTTTACTAGATTAGGCCTACACTGTACATGTAATATATTGATAAAAATATATTGTAGGCATCACTAGCGTACCTACGGGGGGGGGGGGGGGGGCAGGGGGGGCACTCTGCCCCCCCTGACGAGTCACAACCCATGCAAAAACGTATCTTTGCCCCCCCTGACGGGCTTGAAAAACCTTTTTTGCCCCCCCTGACGAGCTTTAAGACCTTCAATTCCCCCCTGACGAGCTTGAAGACCTTTTTTTTTTTTTTTTTTTTTTTTTTTGCTTGTCAATTTTTTTCTGGTACGAAATCCTTTATTTGTGATCGAAGACCTTTTTTTTTTTTTTTTTTTTGCCCCCCCTGTGGAAAATCCTAGGTACGCCACTGGTAGGCATTTTATACATAAAGAACTATTTTGTCACTTTACTTTTACTGGTCTTTTACTGGCCTTACTTACACTAACTTCCCTTTGTGTCTGCCTACTCCTTTTCTTTCACCCCCTTCACTAGCCTGATTGGTCTTCTCTACTCACTAATGCCCCTTTTGTCTCCTTGTTTCTAGTGTTGCTGTAGCTTGTTTGTGGTCTATATTATGGTTGTTCCACTTTATATGTTTGTCATTTTGCCTCCGACGAAGATTCTGCTAGGATCGAAAGCTTAGGCCCCTTTTTGACTTTCTACTTTACTATTTAAGATAAATTGAAGTTTTTATTTGTATAATTCAGTGATTTTATATGTGTAACACGCATTATAGTCTTTACCGATTTTTATGCTCTATTATCATTATTTATTTTCAATGAATTGCTTTTTTTTAATACTGATGTCTGTTTTATTAGCTTTCAGTATCTCATTGAGTGACTGATATTTTATAATTAGCTACTCTCTGCCCGCAAATTCATAAATGAATTACATGTTGACTTGTGTACATACATGTATATCCGGCACTATGAAAGAATTTTATGACCTTGGTTCAAACAAGCAATATTGCGTACCCAAACCCAATTGCTTCAGTATAATGATGAAATTGAATCTGATCTCTCTAAACACAGGTCTCTCCTCACTGAACGCAGGAACAAGAAAATAGGCAACCTCACAAAGAAGCGACAACGGTCAAACAGATTTAGACGACATACCAACAACAATGATGTATCCCCCCATTTGGTTGTTAATCTCTCATCCTCCCCTCTCTCCCAAGCAGAAACCTCTCTTCTCTCTAAAGGTCTCAAGTTTTGCCCCACGCCACCAGAAGTTGAACAGATAGCTCTCAGCCAAGACCTCTCTACATTCTATCGTAGGATACGTCTCAAAGAGTTCTTTTTAGATGCACCCCCTTCTGATCCCGAGCCCTTCTACAAGAAAAGCACATGGATTCCACCTAAGAATAGAGTTCCTTCCCTTGAAACTTACATCCAAGCTGTCTCATCCCAAGTTCGCTCCACAGATACCCTCGACACCAGAGCACATGACAACCTTCCTCGAGAAGAACGCCAGGCTCTCTCATCACTCAAAAACAGGTCCGACATCATCATCAAGCCTGCAGACAAAGGATCAGCCGTCGTTGTTATGGACCGCCAGCAGTACATCGATGAAGCCATGAAACATCTCAATAATCGATCTCACTATGCACTCCTCGATTCTGACCCTACTTGTAATTTCTCCCTCCAGATCCAATCGACACTGAATGACATGAAAGAACGCGAGTATCTCTCTGAGAAGGCCCACAAATTTCTCTCCCCTACTAATGCTAAACCTGCCCGCTTCTATCTCCTCCCGAAGATCCACAAACCTGGCAACCCCGGTCGACCCATCCTCTCAGGAAATGGTTCCTCAACAGAGAACATCTCCCTTTTTGTTGATTACCACATTAAGCCCCTTGTCTCACGTGCACCCTCTTACATCCACGACACTCCAGACTTTCTCAGGAAACTAAATGACATCAAGGACCAGATACCCGAGACTGCGATCATCGGCACTTTCGATGTTTCTTCACTGTACACCAGCATTCCCCACGACGAAGGTATCCAAGCATCATGTGAAGCCTTGGCCGCCAGTGGCCATTCCAGTCCCCCCATATCCGATATCAAATCTCTGATGTCTCATGTACTAACAAAAAACAACTTCACATTCATGGGCAAGCACTACCTACAGATATTCGGTACAGCAATGGGCACCCGGATGGCTCCTTCATTCGCCTGTCTCTTCATGACGAAGCTGGAACAGCAGATGTTAGATTCAGCCCCCTGTCGCCCATGGATTTGGTGGCGTTACATAGACGACATTTTCTTCATCTGGACCAGGGATGAAGACAGCCTCCATACATTCATTGACCACATCAATTCCTTCCACAGGACCATCCAATTCACTTCTGATTTCTCCCAACAGGAAACCCACTTCCTTGATGTTACAGTCCAGAAAAAGTCTAATGGTATCACCACTACCCTATACTCTAAACCCACAGATACCCACCAGTACCTCCACTCATCCAGCTGCCACCCCCGTCACTGCAAAACCGGCATCGCTTACAGTCAAGCCCTCAGACTTCGCCGTATCTGCTCCGAGGACCCTGATTTTTCCTTCCATGCCAGGAATCTGCAGAAACATCTCTGTGCTAGGGGCCACGGGGCCAGGGCAGTCCAACTGGCAATTAACAAAGTTCGTTCTCTCCCCAGATCTGAAGTTCTCAAACCAAAAAGTGACAAGGAGACCACCGACAGAATACCGCTTGTGACCACCTTCCATCCCAATCTACCCCCTCTCCGCAAAATCCTGTTTGATAACCACCACATTTTACACACTTCTGATCGTCTCCAACAGGCCGTTCCCGATACTCCCCTTCTAGCATACCGACGCCCACCGAATCTCAGGGACCTCATTGTTCGTGCTGAAGTGCCCTCCCTCACTAACCATTCTTCTCCCATACAGCATGGCACCTTCAAATGCACCAGCAACAGGTGCATCATATGTGAAATACACCTTCACGAGGGCGATACTTTCACCAGCAACTCTACCAGCCTGTCTCACCAAATCAAGGGCAACATCACATGCACTACCACTAATGTTGTATATCTCATCACTTGCAGAGTTTGTAGGGTACAATACATAGGGGAAACCAAGACCACACTCAAGAAACGATTCTACGGGCACAGATCCACCGTCAACACAGCAAAGCTGGACACTCCAGTTGGCCGCCATTTTAACCTCCCCAACCACTCCATCACTGACATGATGCTACAGGGCATCGAATCTTTAGGTACCCGTCCTGACTCAGTCCGTACTAGCAGGGAGAAGCTCTGGATGAGACGACTTCGCACCACCCAACCTCATGGCCTGAACATCCAAGAGGGGAACGACTGATTTTTCTTTCCTATCCACTTTCAATTTATATATACATATAATTTTTCCCCTCAGCTCTTTTGAATAGTTACATTATAGTTTCTTACTCTACTTTCCTCCCATATCTCATACAAGCTCAGCTCCAATTTTTCCTTCCTTATTCAGGCGATATAATAATTATTATATATATATATATATATATATTTGTTTTTTCTCCACTCACCTCTTTTAGATTTACCACATTTGCTTATTTACTTGTATACTATGGTTTCTTCATAATACACCCCCTCTCTTCTATATTTGCTTTTACCTTTTTAGGCAATTTGCTTCCTCTTTTTCACATATACAGATTTTTTTTCTTTCCTACTATATAGTCTTATGTTTTTTCCCGTCACACCTAGCGGATTACCATATCAGTTACACCATATGTGTATATATTTATATATTTTTTCATATACATTTCTTTTTTGGATATATTTATATACATATCATTTATAGATACATATTTACACTTACCTTCTTCTCTTAGTTTGTTTAATGCTTTATCATATATACTTATATGTCTTTTGCACATTATCAGTTGTTCCCCATTCTTTTTCTTCTTGTTTCCCCCCCCCCCACTCTTATGCACCAGTTTATTAAGCCTTTCTTTGTAACCTGTTTGACCCACCTCTCACTAATTCTCTAGTTATTCATCCCTCTATCACTGTTTTGTTCCAGATCCTGTTTGATGTTGCCTGCCTCATTATCTTAATCCCTCTTGGCCTTACTTACACTAACTTCCCTTTGTGTCTGCCTACTCCTTTTCTTTCATCCCCTTCACTAACCTGATTGGTCTTCTCTACTCACTAATGCCCCTTTTGTCTCCTTGTTTCTAGTGTTGCTGTAGCTTGTTTGTGGTCTATATTATGGTTGTTCCACTTTATATGTTTGTCATTTTGCCTCCGACGAAGATTCTGCTAGGATCGAAAGCTTAGGCCCCTTTTTGACTTTATAATTTACTCCATTGGCTCTCTTTTATTAGATAAGCAGTTTTCAGCAGCTTCTTTTTGCCAAGCAATATTGAAAGGTAGTTGGGAAATTCTTTCATTGTTAGGTCAGGTAAAGATGTGAGTCATACATGAGAGTGTGAATGAGAATGGGGGGGGGGGGGGAAAGAAGAGGTATACAAATAACCTGTAAAGAGTGAAAATAAAAATGTATTGAATGTGCACAAAACTGTCTAATGCACTTTTACAATTTTGTGTTCATGAGGCTGATCTTCTTGCTTACTTAGACCGGTTATAAGAATAAAACACTATTTTCAAAGTGTTTTTTTAAGTAGGGTAGATGCTCTAATTATAAATGACAAATATTGTGGTCTTATTACAAGACAGAATAATGTTATTAATATTATCATACTAGTCAGGTCTAATATTCACTACTTAACCACTAAACCATGGAACCATTGAGCTTAACAACCACTAACACCATTAAACCACTATACCACAATTATCAACCTGTTACATCCTAATCATTATTATTGTAAACAATACCAATCAAGAAGAATGTTTTCCACATAGCTCCCAATCATTGTGTCGAAAATGATTGTTGCTTATTTCGTCTTCTTTCTTGTATTATATTTGTGATTTTTTAAAACTTTAATAAGAACATTAAAAAAAAATGCAATTTAGTCATACATGCAGGGGCCATGATATAAATATCTTGGTTGAACTAATTTATAGTCATGAATAATGTACTGAAATGAAAAGGCTTGAATTTAATGACCCAAAGTGCATTTTAATGGCAGTTTCGTCTCTACTTTTTTTCTTTCTCTCTGTCCTATAAAAGTGCCTAAGTTGAGCATTTTTAATTTCCCAAAAACGTTAAGTAGAAACAGCGTTATAAAGATATGTAGGCTTATTGTTTTTATGATGAACTTGAAGATGACTAAAGGCCTTCTGAAATTCTAATCTCTTCTATTTCCCTACAGAGGAGCATGGATTAGAGTTTACCAAGCCTGGCTGTTTTGATGCTTTACATCTGATAAGATGGAAGATTCAATATATAGTCTTACAATACAAACAGAAGAGACTCTACCATTGTAATGACAAACAGGTTTGTATATATCAAAAAGATCTTTAAAGGACAAGTCCACCCCAACAAAAAGGTGATTTGAATAAAAAGAGAAAAATCCAAGAAGCATAACACTGAAAATTTCATCAAAATCGGATGTAAAATAACAAAGTTATGACATTTTGAAGTTTCACTTAATTTCACCAAACAGTTTAATTTATATACATGTATGCACATCCTGCATTGTCAGTATGCAAATGAGGAGACTGATGACGTCATCCACTCACTATTTCTTTTGAATTTTATTATATGAAATATGATATTTTCTAATGTTCTCCTCATTGTCAAGTGAAACAAAGATTAGTTTCTCCCTGAAAATGTGGAATTAACATTGTTTAATACTATATGGTTCAGTCAAGTTGGTCCTTATTTTCAAATAAAAAATGAAATATTGTATAATTCAAACAATAAAAAACAAAAGAAATAATGAGTGAGGGACATCATCGACTGTCTCATTTGCATGTCACTGAGTTGTGCATATAACTGTTTTGTGGAAAATAAGCGAATCTTTAAAATGTCATAACTTTCTTATTTTACATCCGATTTTAATGAAATTTTAAGCATTATGCTAGTTTGATTTTTCTTTATTTTATTCAATTCAACATTTTTCTGGGGTGGACTTGACCTTTAAATTATTGTCAAAATGGAGTGAAATTTCAATATTTCTCCATTCTTGTAGAGCTGAGACAAGGGGAGCATCTCATGAGGATTTGCATGATGTTAAATACACATTGTAGAGGTGTTGTGGCTCAGTGGATAAGTCTCCGGACTTTGATCTACAAGGTCTGGGGTTCAAATCCCACCACAGCACTTGCATCCGTTGGCAAGGCGTTTATCTACATTTGCCACTCTTCACCTAGGTGTAGTAAATGGTTACCTGGTAGGAAAGGAATTCCTTGAAAGCTCAAGGGTCCAATCAGGGTAGCCATGCGTAAGCTGGGATAATAGTACATGTATGCAGCGCTTAGAAACATTTGTATTAAGCGCTATGTTGCATATTATTATCATTATTATTATTATTATCTGGAAGTTACCATGGTTATAGTCAGATGTCTGTGTCTCAGCCAATCAAACTCAAGGAAAGTGACAACCTGTCATATAGCAAATGTTGATGCTTTCTATGAATCACTTGTATTGGAGTGAACATTTGTTGTTACAATGTTTTATAATAATGTCCCATCTTTGAGGTACACTGTAGGACTCGTACAGTTTTTGAGTCATTATAAAAGTACAACCCCATTAAGTTATCAAGTCACTTTAAATGAATCATCTGAGCATATTTGCTACATGTTGATTTGAAGGGAAAAAAATACTGCTTGAAGATACTGTTTTGATTTGATATTTAAAAAAATCAGAACAAAATTAATTGTCACCCCCCCCCCTCAGTGCACTATCACTCTGCAAGAAATTATGATGTCTGTAATGTTTTTCATCATGGGACTGTGGATGGTGCGATAATATAATAATATTGATGAAATCAGCACTGACAGAAGGAATGGGTTGTTTGCAATTTGTGTGATCTTGCAAAAGTGCTATACTATAAAAACAAAAGAGATTAGAATGAAAATATATGATGAAATAATGGATTGTGATGGTTAATAAAGAAGATATTTATGTAGTCTGATCCTCTGTTATCAATTCAATCCATGAATGTTAGCAAAATATTTATTTCTCTAAGACTGTAATTCAAATCAATTTAAAAATCATCAGTGTGTTATACCTATTCCTCATTCTTGAGTGACATGATCCATGTATATTGAAAACAGGTATATACCTGAGCTAGTATTTGGATTGAAAGTTAGGAAGTAAATGATAGATAATATAAATCAAAACCTTTCAATAGGTGGTTTCAAACCGCCTCGATCACAAGAATCCCCGTTAAATTACGAGAACATTTCTAGGCTAAAAAATACCCATCTATTATTCCTGCATTCACACCGCCCCGAAACATACCCTTCGGGATAAATTCCTGAAGTTAGGAGCATGCGCAGTATGGTCTAATAAGCAGGCAAGGCGCGAGATTCAAAACCACTAGCCCAGCAGCCACCCACGGCGCCCGCGCCCAACTACACACTGGGCTAAAAGTTCCCGTAAATTGCTTTCACATTGCCAAAATACCTGCGACCTTGGAAAAATCCCCGCGAAAGTTCTCGTAATTTTGCCAAGTACCTATTATTTAGCGGGTATTTTCTTTCGGGGAAATTACGCGTAGTTTGCTTTCACATTACCAAAATACCTGGTATTTTGTGATCGGGGTAAATTTCCCGATCAGAGAATTCCTGGAACTGACGAACTTCGAGGTGGTCTGAAACCACCTAATGTGGGATCCATGCTAAAACTAGGTCAGATATTCCCCTTCAAACCACCAAAATGTATTCAAACGATCAGACAAAATTAGGGATCTGACAAAACTAAGCAAATTAATCATTACCCGGTATCATCTATGGTAATTGGTAGTATTATATTTGTAAACAGAAAATTTATGAAGAAGCATCCGGTTACACTCTTTATTCCATGTGATATGAAATTATGATAGAAATTTGACTTCCAGAGTCCAAACATCCAAATATATTGAACTTTTTCAATGTTGATATGTAATTATGACTGCTATGACAGATTATGTATCATTAAAGAGCAAAATTCATATGCTTTATATTATGAATTGAAAGAGTGAAATGTGTTTTTCATTATTAGAATTTAACAGATTTATCTATTAAACAAAGCATGTTGCTTTTATTTACATTGCATGAAAGTTACAAAATGTGACATTTCTTAAACAAATTTTTAGGGCTTTTTGAGTGTGAAAAGACTATTTTAGAAACGGCTGCATTCCTGTAAAAGTCTGATAATAGAAGATTAGTGGTGTTTTGGGTATTAAATACAGTGGTCTGATCTGTGTTGACAATAGAGATTGAATTTTGTTGTTATCTATTGATGTGTGATGCATGAAAAGTATGTACCAGTAGGATAGTTTGAGAATACCATGTAGGATATTCTTTAAAGGTCAAGTCCACCTCAGAAAAATGTTGATTTGAATCAATAGAGAAAAATCAGACGAGCACAATGCTGAAAATTTCATCAAAATCGGATGTAAAATAAGAAAGTTATGACATTTCAAAGTTTCGCTTATTTTTAACAAAATAGTTATATGAACGAGCCAGTTACATCCAAATGAGAGAGTCGATGACATCACTTACTCACTATTTCTTTTGTTTTTTATTGTTTGAATTATACAATATTTCAATTTTTACGGATTTGACGATTAGGACCTCCTTGCCTGAAGCACAAAATGTTAAAATAATGGAATTCCACGTGTTCAGGGAGGAATGAAACTTCATTTCACATGACAATGACGAGAAAATCAAAATATTTCATATTTCATATAATAAAAAACAAAAGAAATAGTGAGTGAGTGACATCATCGACTCTCTCATTTGGATGTAACTGGCTCGTTCATATAACTATTTTGTTAGAAATAAGCTAAACTTTAAAATGTCATAACTTTCTTATTTTACATCCGATTTTGATGAAATTTTCAGTGTTATGCTGGTTGAATTTTTCTCTTTTTATTCAAATCACGTTTTTGTTGGGGTGGACTTGTCCTTTAATTGAGAAATTTAGCTTGATTTACCTCTATCAGATAATACCTGCTAACTAGTCGATTACACAACATTTGCTCCGGCCTAAATCTCAGAGGGCATAGAGTTAGAGTTTGGATTGTAATATGAGTTGTTGGTTTTTTTATTTATTTTTTATTTCCGTTTTATTTCAACAGGGTAGCCCTTTCAGTTACAAAACTGCTCTACCAAGGGGCCCTGCACAATAAAAAACAAATACATATAAATAACAATTTACACACAAAAAACTTAAAACTATATACTTAACTACAAATATTTACTCAAGTAAAATCACATTAAATTAAATTTAAAAAATAAAATCACATACAAGCAGAGTATTTATATTAAGTTTAAATTAAATCTAAAATAACACAACCATAATATTTACATTAAATCAAAGTTAATACTGCTTTTTAAAATTCGCAGTTAAGAGTTACAATTCTAGATTGTTTCTTAAATATGGGAAAAGATGTTATAGTTTGCATATTCTGGGGTAAACTGTTCCATAGGTTTGAACTATAAAAATGCAAAGATTTCTTGTAATACTCTGTTCGAGGTGTTTTGATTTTAATGGGTAAGAATGTGCATATCGAGTTTGAAAGTTAATATCACGATAAACAATAATTTCCTTTAAATATGTTGGAACTAAATCATTAATTAATTTAAACATGATGAGGTAGGTCTGATACTGTTGTCTTTGTACAATGGTTTGCCAGTTTAATTGGGTGCGAAGGTATTGAAAAATCAGCATTAAAAATCAATCGAGCATACTTGTTTTGGAGTTTTTGTATTTTCTTAATATTGCACTTACTAGTTCTGCCCCAAATAACGATACCGTAATCAATATGTGGCAGGATTAATGCATTATATAACATGATTAATATATTTTGCGGAATATTGTGCTTTATCTGTCTGATACAACCAATTATTCTTGAAATCTTCGTAAATACTTTTTCAATATGTTTGTTCCATGAAAAACAATCATCAAGAACAACACCGAAATAGTTAAATTCATGTACCTGCTCCATAATTTCTTTTTTGTATTTTATAATCAAATTGGCATTTTTAACTTTCCTTTTTGACCCAATCAACATACTTTTGCATTTCTTTAAATTCAATTCTAAATTATTAGATTCTACCCAGTTACATATCTTGGTTAATTCTTTTTGGAGTAATTTAGATACTGTTAGTGTATTAATATTTTGGTCTTTACAAAAAACAGCAGCATCATCTGCATATAAACACAATTTCGTATTTGTTAAATACGGTACACTGCACAGATGTTTGTTCCTTTAAAGTCCGCGCGTTTCTTGTAGATGGCCATCCTCTTTATTGTAGCTCGTGAATTTCATGATGATCGGCCGCGTTTTCGCTCCATCCCAATCTCTCGAGGTGACTCGATGACTGCGATTGATGTGTAGGGGAGTTATGTCGATGTGGAGCTTCTGCAGTACTTTGTCTACAATCAGCTGATCGGTGTTTTCATCCTTAAGCTCAGTGATTCCGTGGAAACGCAAGCAGTTTCTGCGACTGTATTGTTCCTGTTCATTGTCGTTTCTACAATCAGCTGATCGGTGTTTTCATCCTTAAGCTCAGTGATTCCGTGGAAACGCAAGCAGTTTCTGCGACTGTATTGTTCCTGTTCATTGTCGTTTCTACAATCAGCTGATCGGTATTTTCATCCTTAAGCTCAGTGATTCCGTGGAAACGCAAGCAGTTTCTGCGACTGTATTGTTCCTGTTCATTGTCGTTTCTACAATCAGCTGATCGGTGTTTTCATCCTTAAGCTCAGTGATTCCGTGGAAACGCAAGCAGTTTCTGCGACTGTATTGTTCCTGTTCATTGTCGTTTCTACAATCAGCTGATCGGTATTTTCATCCTTAAGCTCAGTGATTCCGTGGAAACGCAAGCAGTTTCTGCGACTGTATTGTTCCTGTTCATTGTCGTTTCTACAATCAGCTGATCGGTATTTTCATCCTTAAGCTCAGTGATTCCGTGGAAACGCAAGCAGTTTCTGCGACTGTATTGTTCCTGTTCATTGTCGTTTCTACAATCAGCTGATCGGTGTTTTCATCCTTAAGCTCAGTGATTCCGTGGAAACGCAAGCAGTTTCTGCGACTGTATTGTTCCTGTTCATTGTCGTTTCTACAATCAGCTGATCGGTATTTTCATCCTTAAGCTAAGTGATTCCGTGGAAACGCAAGCAGTTTCTGCGACTGTATTGTTCCTGTTCATTGTCGTTTCTACAATCAGCTGATCGGTGTTTTCATCCTTAAGCTCAGTGATTCCGTGGAAACGCAAGCAGTTTCTGCGACTGTATTGTTCCTGTTCATTGTCGTTTCTACAATCAGCTGATCGGTGTTTTCATCCTTAAGCTCAGTGATTCCGTGGAAACGCAAGCAGTTTCTGCGACTGTATTGTTCCTGTTCATTGTCGTTTCTACAATCAGCTGATCGGTGTTTTCATCCTTAAGCTCAGTGATTCCGTGGAAACGCAAGCAGTTTCTGCGACTGTATTGTTCCTGTTCATTGTCGTTTCTACAATCAGCTGATCGGTATTTTCATCCTTAAGCTCAGTGATTCCGTGGAAACGCAAGCAGTTTCTGCGACTGTATTGTTCCTGTTCATTGTCGTTTCTACAATCAGCTGATCGGTATTTCCATCCTTAAGCTCAGTGATTCCGTGGAAACGCAAGCAGTTTCTGCGACTGTATTGTTCCTGTTCATTGTCGTTTCTACAATCAGCTGATCGGTATTTTCATCCTTAAGCTCAGTGATTCCGTGGAAACGCAAGCAGTTTCTGCGACTGTATTGTTCCTGTTCATTGTCGTTTCTACAATCAGCTGATCGGTATTTTCATCCTTAAGCTCAGTGATTCCGTGGAAACGCAAGCAGTTTCTGCGACTGTATTGTTCCTGTTCATTGTCGTTTCTACAATCAGCTGATCGGTGTTTTCATCCTTAAGCTCAGTGATTCCGTGGAAACGCAAGCAGTTTCTGCGACTGTATTGTTCCTGTTTATTGTCGTTTCGTTCCAGATGATCAACCTTTCTCTGAAGTTTGTTGACGGTCTCCTTTAATGCGATAATCTCTTGCTTTTGTTGGTTCAGAATAATGTAAAAATAATGATGAGGGTTTATTCAGTTTTGGAGGTTTGACTTTATGTTGGGCTTAACGTTAATATTTTCCATCAGAGCAATTGTCGCTGGAGCAAATGTTGTGCAAACAAATAGTCTAGGTACTTGCCATATGAACTTCTTAATGAAGAGAGTTGTTGGGCGCAGGCACAGCGGGCTGCTGAACTAGTGATTTGGAATCTTTCGCCTTCTCTGCTGATCAGACCGCACATAATACTGAAAACTTACTCCGAAAGTGTCTGCTTTGTGTTGATAAGAATGCAGAAAATGATTCTCAGGTATTTTGAGGCCTGAGCAAGTTCTTGTAATTTAACAGGTATTCTGGTGATCGAGTCGGTCAGACTGCAGAACTTCATCTCTTTCAGTTTCATAGTAAAATTTGAAAGTTTAGGAGTGTAGAAAGAAAGCAACTGCAACAATATAACTTTAAAAAGTGCATAAGGATTGCAACTGAATGCACTTCTGGAAAAGTTTGGAATGTTTCATTAAAAGGGGAGGCTAATAGCCTAAATTAGTTTAAACAGTGGTTTTTAGATGGGGGCAGGTTATTGGGACACCACTAAAGTCCAAATGGTATACCTGATTTCACCCTCCATACAATTTTTTTATAATTATCCTAAAGTAGGGATCCAGTATTGCAGACAATGAAATTTATCATTTCAAAATATTAATGTAAGCGGATTTAAATGAAGGCATGTTAATAGTTTGTAAACCATGTAGCATACTAAATTGGTCTCAAATATCAACCTATACTGGGCTGAAAAAATTGAATACTTTATCATGACAAATCTACCGCTGCTAAACTTCTTTCGAAATCTTCTTGGTGATTGAATTGTGGGAACCTGTTTGCTGCTGCTGTTTGCAAACTGCGGGTTCATTTCATCACATGCTAAACTAGACAAGGATCCCTCACCTTCAGTCCCACATTCCGCCCCCCCACTTAATTCCAGTGAGTATAATACAGGTATTTTGTTTTTGTTTTGTTACTTTCAGTCCGCTGTAGAGATCCAGCATAGAGCTCCTGGTCCAACAGTAAGACTAGACAAGGAGCTATGGAATCTCTACCAACCCTGGAGCGGGAGCTATAGTCTACCATCAGCTGCCTCCCCCAAGGTTAGAAGGAGTCCCTCCCTCCTACGCAAGGCTTATAAAGGTATGACATTTGCATTCTCTTGCATACAGAAAATATAGGGTTATGGTATACATACAAGGCAAAAAAAAGTTAAATAAAAAACAAACTAAAGCTTGTTTGCCGTTATCTGACTAGTAAATTACCAATTGGTCTACACCTATACCATCCAACCAACCCTAGTAAAAAGGACCAACTGTTTATTTCATTATAAACTTTAAAAGGTGTGCTGATCCTACCCTAATGATATCAATTTTCTAGATTTTTGTACTTTGCAAATAAGGTCAATGAAAATTGCTGAATGGTATACTAGAACATTGTCTTGAGACAGGATGGGTCCCTTGTGCCTGACTCTTGATCTCCATATAAAAATAAATATCATAGCTGAAAAGTTGCACTGTTACAGCAAACAGAAATGTTTTAGGCCTAAATTGCAATAAAAAACAAAAAATCGGGAAAGAGAGGAGGAGAATCAAGTAAAGTCATTATAATCAGGGGATGAGAGTTCAACTTTTTTTTTAATTTCAGCTTATTTTAAATAGCTTTCCTCTCTACAAAAGTATGGGAGCTCTTTTATTTTATTGTTTTTCTCCATTATTCTTCAGCCTGTTGTTATTATTTGTTATTAATCATTAACACCCATGTGTAATACAATTTGTAATGCAGAATATACATGTAGTAGTGGGGGTACAGAGTGAAATACTTGTTACTAGTTCAAATTCATATCATGTTTCATGAAGAATAGGGAATCAGAATGATAGCTATTTCGCCAAATAAAGTAACATTATCAATACCGGTATCATGTTATTTGTCACAGCATCCTTAAGTCAAGTGAATCTAATATGTTATCAAGATATGCAATGTCATTCAATTGTGATATCAGCAGTATTGTATTGACCAAGGTAACTACTGACAATATTTGAACAATGGCTTGTGTGTATAAAGCCAAATATACAGACATGTTAAATTGCCCTTATTTTAATTTGTTGTATTTGTGCTTTGTGTTTTAATTGAAATTTAGAGAGAAAAATGAATGAAACATGTCAAGTTTAAAAGCAATATTCATTAAAAAAAAAAAAACCTTAAACCCAGGGGGGGGGGGGGCACTTACATTGACAAGTGGGTACCATGCGCGACCAAAAAAACATGTAAAAAGGATGTCTTTTTCAAGAGGTGTCAAAAACACTAAAATACTGAAAAAAGGGTATCTATTTTCGATAGGAAAGTACGTGTTTAGGGTCAAATTTGCGAGGGTATAACAAATCAAGACTAAAATTTTTTATAAAGGATGTACTTTTTGCCCCAAGAGTCAACACTATACGTAATCAGAGTACGAATTGCGCGAGTGGGGCTGTACTTAACCCAATGATGTAGGTAAAGGTAAAATCGACGACCGATGTACGTGACATAACAATTGAAATATCGCTGTACTTGTTTAGGGGTTCAATTCAGGGAATACTTGCCAATAGTATCGTTTTGTTTCCAATACCTGTACTTGTTAAGGGTAGGGTTTCACACGCCAATTCTTGTTATGGGGTGCATTTTCAGAATATGGAAAATACATGTTTAGGGTGCTTTTTGAGACCCCATGGTCGCGCATGGTATCCACTCGTCAATGGAAGTGCCCCCCCCCCCCCCCCGGCCTTAAACAAAACGGTGATGCAACATTTGCTCCTGCGACAATTGCTCAGGGCTTTATTTCGTCTAAGATATAGGGTTTGGGTTACAATAGGGTTCTACTTTAGGTGTAGGGTTAGGTTTAGGATAGGTTATTGTGTTAAATCCAGGGTTGAAGTTGGTCATTCCATTAGTGTGTGGAATTCACAATGGAGCAATCTTGCCGGAGAAAATGTCATGGATCCAAACAATACAACCCTGATATTGAGTAGCACAATGCGGATTGACTCATTTTATATTGCTTTTTATGAACGGTTATGAAAATGATGATGAAATGAAAAATGATGAAAATCCATATTTTATTGTTCGAAATATAGGAAATGAAATACTCCGAAAATTTGCTTTGCCCAATTGATCGTGGGCCCGGCAGCCGCTGTGCAGCGCCAGATCGACGAGGCTCTATCCCCTTAATCGTTGAACGCCAAACAGGGTAGCAGCAACTCCCATCTTTTAACGTCTTTTGGTCTGACGCGGCCTGGGTTTGAACCCCCGACCTCCCGGTTGTGAGACGGACGCTCTACCAACTGAGCCAACACACCGGTCGTGTTCAAGAAGTGTTCAAGATTCAAGCTATTCCAGGGATTGATGAGACATTCTCAGAATACCAAAGTATAGATCCTTGGGACACACCCATTCCTTTTCAAAGCCCCACTTTGATTTTGGGAAGTCCTTTAAAAGTTGCTGTTCCTCTGAATTACTATATGATATGAACATTTCATAAAGCTGTTCTGATTTAGATAATATGAAATAAAAACATAAGTTATTATGGAGTTATTTAATGATTTGCAGGAGTACTTTTGATCATTTTATCTTTTTGATATTCTTTTATATGAAAAAAAGCTTGATTTTTCAAGACACATTCTGGATATGTTTTTGTACATTAACTCTCTGGTAGCTAACTAATACGTTTATGAGATAAGTGTTCAACTTGAACTTTTTAAACAAAATGCACTAGATATAAAAATCAAATTAATTTATTCACAGTTCATCACGTTATTAAACCTTTGCCAAAACTTTAATTTCCTTTAAAAAATAACTAAGAGTAGATATATTTTTACATTTTTAAAAGACGATGACATTTGGACTTGAACTTTCCAAACTGATGTAACTATCTTCAGCCATGATATCAATGACACATTCATATCCTCTACTTGTTTATCTTTTTATCATAAGGTCAATGAGTACATTGCTACTTTGAACATGTGAAATCTAATCTCATGAACACTGATAAATGAATTGTGTAAGAGAAGAAATAATAAATAGGAAATTACATGCTTAAAAATGAAACAAAACATTATTAAAGTTATGCTTGTTGCAATTGTAAGATGACTAAAAACTTGAATATCAAATTAGCAATTTGGTGAGTACTTTAATGACCAAGAAACTGTGTTTTGCCTTTAGTACCAGGCCAGTTCCCGCAGGGATAACATACATCTTTGCGGGTCCATATGGAGGGGGGGGGGGGGGGGGCTTGTACAATATTTACTGTTATAAACCTCTCTTAAAGAATGTCGAATAATCCGTTCCTCTGATTGGTCAAAACTGAGGTCATGTAAACGACCATGCCTGCAAAACAACAAACTAAGGTGGTAACCAAGGGCAACGGGCATAGTTAACAAGATTTCTGCCCGTTGCCCCCTGACCCGCCCCTTAACGACCATTTGATTGCAAGCAAAATGTTGCTTTCTGCGGTGATTGCAGATACCATAAATGTCCGCGCGGTTTGATCAAAAGTTTTAGACAATTCGCGCATTTACACGCTTATTGCGCAAGTGCGCGCAACGGATATGACATATCGATGGAACGATGCCGATCTTTGACTTTTGCTTGTTAATTCCTGTTGGTATGGCTTTATTGAAATGAAGACTAACTTATTAAGGACATAACGGATGTATCAATCATCAAGTCTTGTTGCAGTTGTTCGTCAAAATGCATGCTTGCAAAAGGTGAGTTGGGTGAAAAGATAAGACGGTCACTGCACTTTCTAAAGTTAGATTTATAAGTAATGTTTGATGACTAAGTTAGAGAGCAGAGTCTAGACTAGATCTACTCGTTTATGACAAACGGAGTTAAGAGTAGACTCAAGATCTAAGTTAGATCTAACTAACTAGACTAACTAACTAGGGCCTAGGGCTTTCAGGCCTAACTTGTTTAAGATCTAGACTATATTAGGCCCTACATGTAGATCTAATGTTTAATTTGGTTCATAAAATATATATGGACTGCTTTTATATTTGAGACACGGTTGTTTCTTTTGGCTCGCGGGTACCGCATCGGCCAGACCTCGGGCATAGTCGCGTTGCGGTCCCCTTGAGCCTCTCTAGAAACAACCATTACCTCTCAAAGCAGTCCATATATCTATACTAGATGCAAAGATGTGAAAACAAAATTCATGACAACCCCCCTCCCTATATTGTGCAAAGCATGTTGTTCCTTGTAAAACAACTATCCTTATTAAAACTTGGAAAGCTACTATTCTAATAATTCAATGAATGGAGTTGTCCTATATTCTGCATATGATAACTCCTACTATAATTGGGAGTGTTTTCAATTTAATTCATTATCTTATTCCAAATTTAAAAGAAAATTACAAGGTATGAAAATATATACAATACAAAATTCAACGCAAAGACGTCTTAGAAGAACACTAAGAACATAACACAAAAAGTTTTCCAAACTTATATAGTTATTACAACTTTAAGAAATTCATAAACTTTTTATTTTTTTGCCCAGTTTCATTCAAAATATTACCTATCTGCCTCTTGGATTTATCGTTTAAGCAATTTTTAATGTCTTATCTATATTCTACACAGACTGTGTCATGATTAGCAATGTTTTAGAACACATGACTTGTTCCACAGGTCACGTCTTTTTTGTGCCTTAGAAATTTCTTCACAATTTGAAAATATAGATTGTCATATCTTGGAGATCTCTTTATGGTTGTGTCATAGTTGTGTCTTGTTTATCATCAATATTATATTTGCAGAATGTACTTTTTTTATTTGAGGTGTTAGTCATGGGTCCATGGTTCACCTTACATGTTTTATCTCCCATGTCACTTGTCTTCAACTCTATGGATATTATTTATTTTCTGTGCTACTGCCCTCTGTTGGCAATCAACGTAATGTTCAAATATTGCTTATATCAAATTCCACAAAACTGTCTTATATTTGATCAGTTTGAAGAATGATGTACACCAACATTTATAGAATCTTTCCTTTCCCTTCTTGTGCTATTAAGGATTTGAAATTCATTTTTCAATTGATGCATGTTGTCATCAATTTGGACCATGATAATTAAGATTCATGGTAATATTTATTCTAATATCTTCACATTTCCCATTTTTAACTGGATGAATTTCATTTTGTTTTAGTGTCCTAAGAATTATCCATTTTATATATTTTTTAAATAACCTTCCGTGATATTAGGTCTTCAGTGCTCCACATGTGACATTGCCAACATTACTTTTTTTTCAGAGGCTGCTTTTTAAGCACACCAAAATTTTGTACGTGGATTATTAACTTGATACTGTGAAAAAAAAATACATTTCTTTCAAACAAGACTCCCCCAAAGCCATCTGTACTATTATTTGTTAAGACAACTGTATCGCAAATGCCATCAGCTTGAAAAATATATATACATCTACATATTCATGAGGCTGTATTCCTTTAAAACTGTGCTGCACTTGACCCAGGTGAGGTGAATGGGTACCCGGCAGGAGTAATTCCTTGCATACACTGAGCGCCGGTGGTGGTAGCTCGAGCTAAAGCCGGGGTAATAATAGCAGCGCTTTGTATCCTCTGGCAAAAAG
This sequence comes from Lytechinus pictus, assembly GCF_037042905.1. Taxonomy (NCBI): domain Eukaryota; kingdom Metazoa; phylum Echinodermata; class Echinoidea; order Temnopleuroida; family Toxopneustidae; genus Lytechinus; species Lytechinus pictus. The sequence continues at coordinate 31,004,114 of NC_087259.1, read as the reverse complement.
CGCTTTATAAATCCAGCTATTATTATTATTGTTAATAATGATAATAATAATGATAATAATAACATCATATTTTACCCAGGGTAGCCACATCAGTTCCGTTCTGTTCACCGTGCCATTCTTATATATTGTAATATATTGTAAAGGCCTTTACATCATACAACTTAATCGGCCTTGACGTCATATGTTATCGAATGAACACACTTCTATTGGAACATGAGGGAGTGTAATGAGGATTAATGTACGGGAAGCAATGGCCAATATATGTAACAACATTTTCAACACTGACACTGGAGTAGATTTTTTTTACCATTTAAACTGTATCGCAGAATTGCATTGCACAATATGTATAGGATATACTAAATTGATAGTGTTCAGCCATACTCATATTATTCAATTTTGGGCTGGTTTAGAAAAAAGTGAATTTTAGTCATTTTTTAAAAGTTTTGATTTTGTCTACATCGGACGTAAATAACTTATTTATTTATTTACTTATTACTAATTTTACATTTTTAATTTTATCCTTACTATTGAGAATTGGAATTATATGTACCATTTGGAAATATGTTTCTCTCTTCATTTTATTACTTTCTGTACCAATAATTACAGTAATGACAGAGATTTTGGCTTCAAACTTTGTTTTATTTTGCCATTGAGATACACTTGTTTTTTTATGCAAATCATGAGTATTTGTAAAAGATTGCGAGACCTGTTATTGGGGGTGTAGCACTGTGCCTGAAATAGTATTTACTGATACCAATATGTATGGCACTATTATATATTTTGGATGGTTGTTGGGTAATTGATGAGAGGTTAATTGGTTGTAATATAATCAGGAAAGTGTGAGGAACCTGCTTCCAATTATTTCTGATTTCCTTTTGCCCTGGGATCTGGCTGGGTTCTAGGGAAAGACAGATATAATCCTTGTTTAATTAAATTATAGTCTGAGCTGCACACCACACCCTTTATTCATTAGCCTAGATGATAAGTATCATACAACATTGTATTGTGACCTCCATATTACTTTATAGAATATCTGCTCAGAATCACAGTTTTTCATCCTTAATTTTCATGCTATTTTTTTAGCCAGAATTGGTTGTTACAAGTTTGGAAACAGTTATATAAAAATAATTAAAGTGTCTTATTCTAATATGATAATTCCCTACATTTGTCATTTTCCTTTTCAAGAATTAAAATTATTTTTTTATTATTCTTCTGTTATCCTTCAAAATTATTCATCAATCAATATGAATTGCTTAATGAAAATGAAATTAGCCATTATATAAAAAGTCACAGCTAATGACATTAAATTGGGTGTTGTCTCTGAATTTGCCTCTAAACCGTAGGGAAAAATGAGGGGGGAAATTCTGTCAGAGATGTGTTTGAGGAAGTTCAAATCCAGAAGTCGTAGGATAAAAAGAAAGATTAAGGAAATGTCAATTATTCATTTCTTGAAGCATTTCATTTTAAATAACACCACTCCTTTGCAGCTAGCATGTGTTTTGAAGATTGAGAGTCCAACTTCCTCTTGGATTTTAATTTCAGCTGTTGACTACTAAATTCTATATCCCTATTGGTTTGTCCAAGGAATTTCCAGTTCCAATTATACCAATTTGTGATATTTCAACTATATGCCACTGCGCAGACCAGTTGACACAAATTGTACAGGATTCCGGGGGGGGGGGGGGGGGGGGGGGAGGGGGGAGCACTTCCATTGACGAGTGGATACCAGGTGTGACCATGGGGTTTTGAAAAGAAACAAGTATTTTCTATATTCTGAAAATACACCCCTTAACAAGAATTGGTGTCTGAAACCCTACCCCTAACAAGTATTGGAAAGAAAACAGTACCCTTGATATTAGTGACTCCCTAAACAAGTACAGCAATATTTTAATTATTATGTCACAGACATGATCACGGACGTCGGCTTTACTACATTGGGTTTAGTACCGCCCCACCTCCCACAAATCGTACTCCAAACACATAGGCCCATATTCTGAACTCTGGTTTAAAGGTAAATTCCAGTTTTGGTAACGATCTCAAAATGACTTTTTACAGAATCCAATATAATGACCACCCAAGTGTCTGTTTGTATGAATAAAAAATATGTGCCAAAGGATTCTGGAAGAAATTGTGTAATTGCTGAGAAATAAGCAAAATAAGCGCGGATTCGGTCACTTCCGTCGGGTCTTTATTCCAGCAATAATAATATACTGTCCCACGTGTGCCTATCTGTGTTGGCGATCTTCAGTGTGATCGTTTTTCAGCTTAGATTTTATGATTTCACAGAGTTCAGTTTATGTAACTGTACCAGATCTAGATCCACGATGATATAGTAATATTTAAACTTGATTTTACAGACTTTCTCACTAAATAAGTGTTTACTGCAACTACTATCATTTATCTTTAAAGTTGTGGTTTAACTATGGAGAGCCAATTGGGGTGCAAATCCCTAATAGCACACATCCAATTTATCAACTCATATGACACCCAAATTGTTCATAATTATCTGAGAATAATAACTGAAGTATTTTCTTCATTATGAAAGCAAAAAGAAACAGAATAGTGAACATAAGAAATATAAAATATAAACAGAATTTTTGGCTTCCCATAATTTTAGCACAGAGTTAGACCATGGTCTAGTTAAACCTGACTTCAGAATATGGGCCATAGTGTTTGGGCAAAAAGTACATCCTTTATAAAGCATTTTAGTCTCTTTTATACCCTCGCAAATTTGACCATAAATATGTAGCTTTTCTAGTGAAATATATACACTTTTTTCAGTATTTTAGTGTTTTGACACCCTTATTACGTACGTAACCTGCCAAAACTTGAAAAAGAGATCCTTTTTACGCGTTTCTTTGGTCGCCTAATATCCACTCATCAATGGAAGTGGCCCTCCCCCCCCTCCCCCGGGACAGGATTGTCATCTGTTCATCATGCACTAATTGTAATTATGAAGTGGCTTATTGAAGCCTGTATTGGCCTTGATATCTTTTTCCTGCTGTAGATTCTCTGTGAAAATTTGATTTCTTATAACTGGGACTTTCTCTCAGTACTGTTTTTATTTTTCTTTAAAAAGGATCATTTGTGCATTTATATTATAAATGTAGTAATCTGATATCAGAAACTTCATACACAGATTATACATGTATTATGATGGTTTCAGCCCATCACTTGAAAAGTGGTTTTATTTCATATCCATTAAAGATGCAAATTTTTTTTTTCATGGGGCAGCTATAAAATAGGACCAACAGGCATGACAGGTGAAATATGACCTTGCAAACTTTGTATTCCAATATTCATTCGAACATGCACCTACAGCCCAAACCCCAGTAAAGTGTCTTTAAAATAGACATCACATGATCACAATTTTTTCTATGATTTATTTATTTATTTCATTTATTTTGTCTTTATTCAACAGGGTAGCCCCATCAGTAATCAGAATACTGTTGTACTAGGAGACCCTGCATAACATAAAATAAACTATACTTGAAAAACATTCAATGGTGATATGAAAGATCAGTACAAAATGATATTGGAAGCAACTTCTCTAGGAGTAATAATAACAAATATTTAAAGCATAGTTTATGACTACAATAAATGTTGATCTTTGATTAAATCATGATCAACATAAATAACACAACAGTTCATTTTAAGGTTATTCAATAAATAAGGTGTAAGAACTTAAATGACATTCGGATAAAATCTAGGTCTGAAGTAGTTGATACATAATAAGTTGCTTTCATACAGAATAGTATAAATAAGAATATGATAGGTATGAATACATGAAATTCATATTTGTGTATTACAATTATTTAGTTTATTATTTTATTCATAGTAATTGCGTTTATGGCAGGAAAGGCATGAAAAAATTATTTTGACATCAAACATAAGATGGGTACATGCAAAAAACCTGGGTGTCAGAGGTTTGGAATTTCCAAATTAAAATCTTCAAGTAAAAAGATACTCCTAATTCATTTTGCTCCTTGCTGGAAATTGCTAGGGAATTACTGACAAAACACAAAAATTTAGAAAGGTCAATGTTTGAGCTTGCATCATCATGTCACCTCCTGGCATATCACAGTTACTGAGAAAGATGGGTGAGTAAGACAGTTTTTGTGTTCTTTAAAGGTCAGGGTGATTAAATATTCATCCAACTTCTTACCAAAAGGAAAAAGTAATTTTTCAAAAAGATTCTTATAACAGTTGTCATGCATTGGTTGATTGTTAACTTCATTTTTAAAACATGTCATTTGTAAGATTTGAGACTGTAATGTGAATCCAGGTTGATTGTCAAACAGGAAATCAAACTTAATATGAAGGTAACTCTTAACCTGCTGCCGATTGGTCTCTTTACAATATGTATTGGAATTGCAAAGTTCAGTAATCAACTGGCTAAAGAGGAGGTAGATAACTGAGAAAATTGGCTTTAGACAGTTTGATGAAATATAGTTGATAATAGAGAAAATTATTTTCCTGTAAATTGAATGAGTCAATTAAAGTCATGACAACTTAATACTGAGACTGAATATTTGAAGAAAAAATATCATTAAAATGTCAGTTATAAAATGAAATATCAGTTATGAATGGATCACATAAATGTTGTCATGCTTTCAAATATATTTCCACACGAACCATTTGTCGAAATAAAATGTTCTAAATAATACTCACATTCCTATCACCCTATCTGTACTTAAAAGATAAAAACACTTTAAACATGAATTACTATATACAAAAGTTGGCATGAAAAACAAATGCTTGCATGCGGGTCATAATGGAAAATTGGTTTGTAGATTTTTCTTAGATATATAAAGCTAACTGATTGACATCAGTTTAATGAATATTGTATTCTAGATATATGTGAGGTGAGATGGGAATTAATATTGTCAGCCTGATCGCTTTTCTTAAATTTTATATTTATTGACTATATTTTTGTGTATTATCTCCTTGAATTGTCATTGTGGACTTTCATCATAATACATTGTATTTGTAATTACCGGTAGTTGCAGTAATCATGTTTTGACATTCATATTCTCTGTTGTTCGCTCCATAATTTAATTGTTGTTATTATCATTATTATTGTTGTTGTTATACTACTACAACTACTTCTTCTCCGTCTTCTCTAATGTCTTACTTGTCACAAGTTTCAATCTGCATCTAAGAAGGTTTAGCACCACTGTGAGATGGAAGGAAACATATAACTTATTTTAAGAAAATTCATAAACCACTAGAAACAAACTAAGATTATCTCGTTAGAGTGATTAGATTTGGGTAACCACAAAATTCATGTTTGCAATATTCTCATCACATCTGATACTACACATGGTAAATATAGAGCTGTCTGTTGTGTCATTCCAACTTTTCTGCTAAATTGCTTAGGTCCTTATGAAACAATTTAAATTTAAAAATCACAAAGATAACACTGGGGCTTATTCCCGGTGGTGGCACTTCCTGTTTTCGATGTGTACGCATGATCGTTCCCTTTTTTGCGAATTTTTTTTTTTTGCCCGATTGTAAATAAATTCGTGAACATAAATGTATGCGATTTTTAAAAAAGTGTCAATTTTTGTCAATGATGTACTTGATTTCTTTAAAAAAAGGGTATATGTTTTTGTCAACACGAAAATGTGAAATCCTAGAATTCTCACCAATTTCTCTCATAGGCCTATTTATTCCAGTCATGTTTTTCCGGGTGTTTTGCTATTATCTGACAAATGTTCACAGGACAGCTTTGTTGGCTGCTGTGATTACAAAGTGTCTATATAAAGTTCTTCTTTAAAATTATAATGTGTTTTTATGTGTATTCTTGAAATGCAAAAAGGGGTGATTTTGTAAAAGTGTACTTGAAATGCAAAAAAAATGTTATTGAAGGTTTATTTCCTGTTAATTTGTACCCGTTTTCATGTAAAAAAAAAGGGGTCAAAATTGCTTAAATGTACTCGAAACCATGCAAAAAAGGGGCATTTTTTGACTTGGGGAATGATCATGCGTTACGCCTTCGAATAGGTAGTGCCACCACCGGGGGCTTATTGTACTCAAAGAATAAGAGCTTGTATATTACTCAAGCAACTTGTTAAATATATTTGTAGGTATAGGAGTCAGAAAACACATAACTCTGATAGACATTAGTTATCACATCACATACAAGAAAAATGGAATTTTAAAATAAATAATTTTAGATGTCTACAGCTGATTGCAATGGAAGTACATAATTAACATTGACATAAACCTTTTACTGCATAGCAGAAAAGTACAGTCTCAAATCCATAAATTAAACAAGAAGCAGTCAACTAGAATCCCAATACAGGATGTCGTTTAATTTAGGAATGATATACCCATGTAATCTATTTCATTAGCCTCCTGTGTTCTGTGGTTCTACAGGTCTCTAAAATTGATTGCAGCTGTAAATGGGAAATGCTGTATTAATTTCAATTTTAGTATCACAGCAAACTTGGTTCACCAGACCCTCTTTCACTCAGACTTTTCCTTGATAAATAAATAGTTAGATTTGATTCGTAGAATTAACACTACAGAATACCTGTCAACCCATATTAGCAGGGTTTCACCCCCCCCCCCTTTGCAGTGACTCGATATTTACTCATTCAGAGTGTTTTCATAAAATGAAAGCCACTGAGTGTCTGTCTTATCTATATGATTTTCATATCATAATTCAGAATATTCATGAACAGGAAATGAGTTGTATAGACACAGGACTTGAGTTCGTTACTTCTTTTGAGGTTTCAGAATCATGGTGTGCTATAAATACTCATTTCACCAGTAGGGGGTCTGCGTGAAGTAACTGGACCTGTTGAGCGAGAGAGAGTTGCAGGTGCCACACCACGTACGTGTACATGTGTCAGTGCTCCCTCAAAATTTTCTGAGAACATTTTAGTTGGACAATTTCAGAATGTGATCATTTTGAATGAAGCTCCCAGACTGTGTTTAAATTCATTTTACTTCTTTGAAAATTTTGTGGCCTGAAAGAGAATGGATTGTTAAATTGTATTTCTTTTTTGCACATTTGATGTTTTGGAGTGAAGATTTTATTTCAAGTATGGGATTATCTATTTATATCAGCTTGCTCTTATGAACAGACCTTGACCAGTATGGGAAGCTTCATTAAGCCAATTATATCTCCTCAGGAATATCCTTGTGACAGTTGAGCTGAAATGGATGCACCAATCTGATCAGGATGAACCTAAACTTGAAGCTTACTCTCGTCAATTCTAGCTTGGGATCTGACCAGGATTGCTTTGAATACCAAAGTTGTATTTATAGAGTATAGACTAGCAGGTTTCCCCAAGTCAATGGGTCACTACAGATGCTTGTTCAACATGCATGAGCATCAATATGACTAGTTGCCAACTTTGGAAATTCATCTGTAATAAACTTATTTTCAAAGATTGCATGTATATCCACCAAGCTTGAGGTTTAATTGCAAGCAAATGCAATAAACTGCGGAGAACCAAACGAGGGGCGAGTTGGATGATTATTTCATGAACTTTCCTTTGCACAAGGTTGAAACTTTAAAAACCTCTTTAGAATTCAAAACTCTGCTTGGATTATGAGGGAGGCATGATTGAAAACCACAATCGATGACTTAAAAACCAAACCGACGTCAGACCTTGTTTTCCCCCTAGAGTCCTCATTATGTCAATTATGATGATTGCGACTAATTTGGGATGAATGATTAATTTGCGAATACGGGATATTCTTTAATCATAACAGAATGTTATGAAAACTATCCCTCAATTTCATACTAGCAAATGCTTTTTAACAGAGTGATTGGAAGGAATCAGAGCTGGATCAAAATCTTCACTGACAAAATATGAATCTGTACATTTATTCAGAGGGGTAAAGTGTCTTTAGGATATAATTGATCTTTAAGGAGAGACTTCAGACGTCCACATTTTTCTGAAGAATTGCCTTTTCTGGTTTTGACGCTCAAAAAATGAGTTTACCTGACCCTTTCTCAACCAGATTTTTGAGGATTATTTTACCATTCTTTTGATGAGCATTTATCAAATATCAGAATAATATTGAAAAGTTGTTAGTACTAGACTTTTGAGGATACATGTATCCACACTATCTGAGAATCTAACATTAAGAATTTTAGGATTGATATAGCAACGGAATTTGATTTATCTTGGCCATGATGGATTTGTCAAGACGTGAAGTGATGTATATCTTGGATCGTCCGAGCCCAGCCACCTATGGGAAGACTGCTCTCAACACGATGGATATGAAATTAATGAGGTGGTATATCTCACTCATTAGAAAGGACATTGAATCACACCGAAGATTCACAGATATTGTACCAAAAACACTCAGATATTTGGAATATATTAATGGTAAGTCAGTATTACATGTACATTGTGTGCTCATTACCACTCATTACGTGTACGTAATTTATGATTAAAAAGAGTTCAGGTAAATTATGTTTATTGAAAATTGTAGGCCTATCAATACCTGCATGAATGATATGTCTTATGATAAAATAAGTTGCACAATAAATATCTAATGCACTAAAACAATTGGCCATCCATTTTTTTTAGTCCTGGGATGACAAAAGTTGAATAAAGAGAATTTCTTTTGATAAATTCCAAAAGAACACAGTGGGGATATGACATCATCAGGTTATGCTCATTGAATATTCATGAAGACATAGAACTGTTCCTCAAAAATAATGCAATTCTTTAAGATGTCATAACTTTGTTATTCCTTGTCTGATTTTAATCAAATTTTCAGTGTTTTGTTTTGTTGGTATGATTTTTGTTCAAATCATGTTATTTTCAGCCTAGAGTACCCCTTTAATGTAATAGTGATTTACCTATAGACACAAATGTGGTTCTTAGAATTTTATTTCTGTTTTATCAAAGAACTGTGGACATAAATGGTAAAATTAACTAAGGGTGTGTTCAATGTCAATTCTCAATTGCGTGTCAAACTTAAAAAGCAACATGAATCATGATTGAAAACACAATTATAAAACACAACAAAAACATGATCAGGGGTGTAGTGTTGATCGTATAAAGCAGATCGTATTCAAATTTCCCGCTTTCGTTAGCGCATCTTACTGCGCAATTTGACAGGTCAATTCTGGCAGGCGTTCGTGTAGGCTTCCACTGCAAGGGCAAACTTAAAGGTGTTTCAAAACTCAATCGTGTTCAGTGTCGCATTTTGTTGCATTTGCGATGCTGAAAGTTAAATCTGAGCTGATCGCGTTTCTAAATTGGGCGTTTAAATTTTTACTCCAAATGGCAATCTGAAAGATGTTACAGCCTTGCCCTAAATAAAATCATCAGAATTCAAATTGTTAAAAATATAAAAATTACGTCTCCCACAAAAAAGACGCTTTTGTGTGTACATAATTTGTGATTGTTGCATAAGCTTGGTAACAGGATTCAGCAGAGTCAGTTAGCATACACCGTCATTCAATTTTTTTTTCTTTTTAGCCTTTATTCAGATAATATCACATTTTTTCATACATACAAGGGTAATAAATAAAATATACAAAATAAAATGAAGTACATGTATACAACAATATAACAAATGAAATAATTTACGTTGTGATATAAATATTTTAACAAAGATTATCATAACCCGTAATACAAACAAAAAACCAGTTAATAATTTCACTTTTATTTACTGTATAATAATACGGTATTGTATGATGACAAAATCCAAAACAAAGACTTTTTAAGTTCTGAGCAGATAATACATTGATATATGCAATAATTTGTGTAATAGAGATGTGAAGAGGTTATCCCATAATAAAAAATATTTTGTAAGACAATACCAAAAAAATTAAGTCTCTACATTAATACTTAGAAAGTGTACAACAATCTGAATATAGATTTTATGTATAAAACACACACAAAAACAAAACAACAAAAAAAAAAAAAAAAAATGTTAAGGGAGAGCAGCCAAACTGAAACCCATCTACTTTAACTTTGACCCCATAATGGCATCATGATATATTTTATAATATTGGATTTATTACTATTATTACAATACTACATTATAAATCATTTTATGCAAATTGAGCATTGTAGCAAGATAATTGTATATTGATGTTTTTTAATTTAAATTGATAGGTAAGGATCAGTGGGAGAAAGAGTTTGAAGAAAGAAAAAAAAACACTTAACTGTAATTGACTCAAACCGACAACTAGGAAAATTTTTCCCATTTTGTATGGTGTAGAGTCAATTTATCCTTTCTTTTTCTTTTTCATATTCAATCTGTTTTGAAATTTTAATGGCACTGCATATTTCTTCCCAGTTTATGGTTAGAAATTTGACCAAAAATTATTACATGATGTAATAGAGCATTGTGTACAGTCTTCAAGAATACACATAAAAACATATTATAATTTTAAAGAAGAACTTTATATATACACTTTGTAATCACAGCAGCCAACATAGCTGTCCTGTGAACATTTGTCAGATAACGGAAAAACATGACCGGAATAAATAGGCCTCTGATACCAAGTAATACTTAAAGCCATTGTACATCAAGGAATTAAAAAAAAAAGTAATTTGTTTCCTAATTCATTCCAAATCTTATAACACTTCAGCACATTCATAAAATGCATGATAATATATTTCTATCTCTATTCTACAGAAAGAGCATGTATTGGAATGTATTATACCAAACTGGAAAAGTTTGTCATTACAAAATATGATGCTATGTAAAAGTTTGTATTGAAATTCTCTTAGCTTCCAGTCTAATGTGGAGACTCTGGGGATAGAAAAACAGGTTGCAACTGCCGACATATTCAAGTTTAAAGCTGATACATCTGGATGTTTAAAAGCGAATAAATCTTGTATTGTATTAATAAATATATTATAGATCATTTTGGATGACACAGAGATAATAAAGGAAAGCACATTCTTGTTAATATCAAAGTAGATGTTGGAAAAATCTATATTAGACATTCGTCAAATTAATATGCTGCCATCTATAGTTGAATGTGGACACAACTCAAGAATATTTCCTTCTGGGCTGCAGCTGAGGAAAACGTTGCAACAAATACTTCATTAACTTTATTTAGTGATTCTGTTTTTGAGCCAAGTTATAATAATTTTTTCATGAGTGGATTAATGTGAATGATGTGTGCAAAGAGATATGATTGAGATGGGGATCGAGAGGGATGTTGCTCCTCTGCTATTAAATTAATTCAGAGATTGATTAACAGAGTCATTCTTTTGGTATTTACTTTTAAACTCCAAATTTTGTGCTGGTTATTTTTCACAAATGTTACCTATACACTTAAGCTAATTTTTGTAGTTTTTGTTGTCTATGGTCATATGCTGCTGACCGAATTCTTCTTATTAGTCGTGGTCTAGTGGTTCTTACTCTCGCCTTTGTGGGTTCGAATCGTAGCCATGGCATGTTTTCCTTCAGCAAGAAATTTATCCACACTGTGCTGCACTTGACCCAGGTGAGGTGAATGGGTACCCGGCAGGAGTAATTCCTTGCATGCACTGAGCGCTGGTGGCGGTAGCTCGAGCTAAAGCCGGGGTAATAATAGCAGCGCTTTGTATCCTCTGGCAAAAAGCGCTTTATAAATCCAGCTATTATTATTATTATTATTTGATTGCTAATGAGCTGTACCATTACAATACTTCAAGTTAGCTTTACATGATCTATTCTCTTTATTTCTTACATTAATATTGATTAAGAATACCCAAATATACATTTACATGAAGTCATAAAAATGCAGGTCTGAATGAGTACATTGTGTCCTATTGGTTTGTAGCCAATCCAATCATTAAAGGATTAATAATAATTGGAAAAAATCCCTCATATGCTTTGTTTTTATTGATATACATTGAGGACCTTGCTATCTTGTCGCTTTAAACAATGTAATCATATAATGATCTTATAATTAAGCCTATAGAAAGTGTAAGGAGATTATTTATGGGGCCTTGCTTTTTTATTTATAGAATTTGTAGTGTGATATATTCTAAAATGGCTAACATAATTATCTTTTGATTTATATCAACACCTTACATTCAAAGTATTAAACTGTTGATGATTGAATCTTGAATTCTACTAGGTTTAATGTAGATATCCCAGGGCCACCTTTCACTGCAAGTTAAGATATCAACAACGTTTCTCAGCCAATCCCAGTATTTCACAAAATTTTGAATAAATAACAGTTGGTAAGTTGTTACATGGTCCTGGTAACAAATTTGAAGAATAGGCATGATACTGCACTTACTTTCTAGTTCCAACCCCAAATCATATTCATATTCTAAAAAAGGAAATATAGGCCTACATTTGTTTGAATAAAGAAGCCATTGGTTTGGAGGTGCAGTCAGAACGGAGATAAAAATCTTTCACATTTCTCTTTTCAATGGTCCCTTGTAGGGTATACTATTTGTAGAATAAGGATCAGCCGTGCATTGCGTGGGAAAAAATATTACATGTTTTGTACAACTTGGATGACAATTATGTGCTGTCGTTTTTCTTGATCCCAATATCTTTTCTATTCATCATATTTGATGGTTCATCTCCAAAATGACACGATCCCATTATCCAAGTTACACAGATCACTGGTTTCAATACTGACAGTCATAATAAATGTTGAAGGGGGATTTGATAAAATAGAATTAAAGAGGACCATACCCAACAGTCTTTTCTTCTATTTTATATAGACTATATGGATATACAGTAATTTTTAATGTTCAAATTATGTGAATTTGTTATTATGAACACATTCCTGACAGTTTTCCTTTTGTACAGATTTCAAATTTTCCTACACTATATGTTGAAATTTCTTGTTTTCTTTCTTTAAAGGGATGGTCCAGGCTTGGAATATTTATATCTCAATAAATAGAGTAATTTTCACAGAGCAAAATGCTGAAAATTTGATCAAAATCGGATAACAAATTACAAAGTTAATGAATTTTAAAGATTTGATTTATTCCGGTGAAACAGTTCTAGGCATGTCTTTATGAATATTCATTAGGTGGGCTGATGATGTCATATTCCCACTTGTTCTTTTGTATTTTATTATATGAAATTAGGTTTATTCAAAAATTTTCTACCAAGAAGTATTAAACAATTGGATTGAAAACTGATTAGGTACATTGATCATGTATTGCCACAACTTATTTCATCATAATGGAGACACATTTCCATATGTATGAAAAAATGAAACATTTATGATTTCATGTAATAACATAAGATAAAGGAAAGTTGGGATGCAACATCATCAGCCCACCTCATGAATATTCATGATGATGTGCATATAACTGTTCTCATAAAATATTGATTAACTTTAAAATTCAATAACTTCGTTATTTGTTTCTTATTTTGATGAAATTTTAAGCAATTTTCTCTGTGAATTTTACCCTATTTATTTAAGTATAAATATTTTCAGCCCGGACCATCCCTTTAATGTCCCATTTAAACAAAGGGAAAATAAGTCCTTACAATATTTTAATGAATGTTTGTAGTTTGGGGTACCTTCATAACTGCTGTCTTGTGCCCTTTAATAAAGAATAATGAGAAGTGCAAGCAAACACAGTTCAGTTTCATGACCTGCTCTTTATATGACATGATATCCAGCTTCCATTCATCCCAAAGTGGCAATATTAAACATGGCTAAAGAAAACACAGGACAATACAGCTTTGAGATGATAATAGGTCTGCGAAAATACATGACGTCATTCAGATTGAATGGGACTGGGGTCCAGTCTTGGTGTGTGTTTCAGTTTTGTACAAGTTAATTTACTGCTGGGGAAAATGATCATAGTATAGGAGCATATAGAGGCGCATGTGTATCTGGGAGTAGTTTTGGTAATTAACTTTGACAATTGGATTTTGGTGTGAGGTTTTTACACAATGATGCGACATATCAGCTATCGACGTTTAGGTAAGTTTAGTATAATTATAAAGATTTTTTTTTTCTCAGTTAAGAATGTACTTATTTGCAGTATTACAATTAAGATACATGAGAAGAAAGAGTGAGCTATGAGAGAGATACTGAGATAGATAAAGGTGAGAGATTAGGTTAACAAAGGATGATATACTTAATAGTCAGGTTGACTCCATCCAAGTTAGGTGAATGTGTGCTAAATTGAAGATTCATTTAGATTAATGCATACAAATTTTTTGTTTGACTCATATTTGTAGATATTGTTCCTTTAAGATTAGATTGATGGCAGTGATGAGTGTACTTTTTCCAATAATAAAGGAAGATACCTGTCACCTCAAAATGACATTATGATATGATTTTAACTAGTTTAAGAAGCAGCTGTTTCATCTCACATCAGCTGCCCATTCAGCTGCAAGTGCCCAAGAAAACAGCTGTAAGCCTACTTTAATGCTTGTCATTTTCTGCGGTCCTTGAAAGCAGCATTCTTTTTTAACCCAGATTTTTGAAGATTTTTAGTCTATTTGTTCATATTCTTGTCACTAAATATTGAGGACACCAATTTAGATGCAGAAAAATTCATTTGCAATGTTATTCTTATATATGGCCTATGTATTACCCAAGGAGCTTGATTACTGTACATGTTCCCACCGCCTCCGTTAAATTCCAGAAAAAATAACCTCAATATATAATTAATTTGATTGATTGCATATAAGGTCATTGAATGTACAATTTTTTCTTTCCAATGTCCATTTTGACAGAAATTAATCTGTGTTAGCTCCATGATTTTATCATGGTGTACTCATAAATTCATAAAAATAAAACTAGTGACCTCAAAAGTACTTTAAAAATTTTGAATTTGAAAGAAGCAAATAATACAACAGAGAGCACTTCATTGAAGCTAATACCCCTTTCACTAACCCATCTTCCAATTATCCGCCTAAGAGTAATGCGGATAATTCAATAAAAATTGCATTCACAAACTCCGAAAATAATCCACACTATTTTTTTACGAGTGCCCGACCTAAAAAAGGCGGATGATTGTCATGGCAACTGCACACACCCCCTCCGATGGGGTTGTGTTGGAAAAGGGTGACCTTTGTGACCGCACCATGGCAATTATCCGCATTACTTTGGAAATGCGTTCGCAAAGCCAAAATCTGGTCCCGATGCTGCTATTATGCGGATAATTGCAGCATCGAAATAATGCGGATAACTCTGGTCCTGCTCCGATTTTACAACCAAATTATGCGGATATTATCCGCATAATTGGGTTTGTGAAAGGGGTATAATTGAGCACTTTTAAAAATGTACGTCCACATAGTAGACTGGTACGAGATGACGTCATTTTTTGGCGTTCCATATGCCTCAGGTCCTCACACACGTCCAATATCAGAATCGAGAACCTACACACGGTTCTCCTAAATCATAGTGGACGTGTACGTGAGTGACGTCATTTTGACCGTTCAAGCCAACCATGAAGATCAACCTTTCCCTTTTAAAACACAGTTTTCAGTGACTTTCCACAAAATTAATGTAAGTTGTACGATGCATTATGTTTATCATATTAGGAATTGCTTTCTAACCTCCAAAATTTATATCGATATATATCCTAACTCGAGTAAAAAGGAATCAAACAAGTTGCACTTTCGCATCACCCAACCGGGTCGCCAGGCGATGGTACGCCAGATCTTCCGGGACGGGCAGCGTGTCATGACCCGCTGGTTATCGCGCTGTTTCACGTGGACGTACGTACACGTACAAGTCGAGTGAAATCTAAAGTATTCGCAATTGTAGTGAACAAGGGAAGACGATGACGTTGACTCAAACGATCAGACGACTGCTACGTTGTTCTCATTCACTGCTACTAAAACTCTCCATTCACAGTCATGATGAACAACCATAATTTTGTTTGATGCTCCTACTGGATATGAGAGCAATTGCATAGCCAGGAGTCTGTTTGAGGGGGGGGGGGGTAAGATTAATGGCTTTGAAGCAGGTCAGGCACAAGATATACATGTAATTGGTGATTTATTTTTTGGTAAAACTTGACCCCCCAAAAAAAGAAAAATTGGGGTCGGGGGGGGGGGGGTGGCTGCCTCCTCCTCCTCAGACATCACCATTCATTAAATCTTGAGTTTATATGATCCTGTCTGCCAAGTAGTTTTGAATGCCTACAACACAGAGACACCACAGTAACTATCAAAGAATAGATATTAATCATTCACACAATGATGATGACTCATTTGGGTCATGTATAATCTCTATCAAATATTTTCATTCTGACAGAACAATAATGGATGTCCCCTTCACTGCCACCATTCAGAGAAATTGTATTAGATCTTTTCTTAATTCTTGCTGTATCCTTGATTAGCATATATATTTCCTCATCACTATTTTGATCAATTTTTTTCTCCTCTCTCATTTCCCCTCCTCTCCATTTCCTTTCCATCTCTCTAGTTCTTTCTCTTTTCATCCCTCTCCTTTCCATCTCTATCCTTTCTCATTTAATCCCTCCCCTTTCCCTTCCCTCTCCTTTCTCTTTTCATCCCTTTCCTTTCCCTTCTCTCTCCTTTCTCTTCCCCTTCCCTCTCCTTTCTCTTTTCATCCCTCCCCTTTCCCTCTCTCTCCTTTGTCTTTTCATCCCTTTCCTTTCCCTTCTCTCTCCTTTCTCTTTTCATCCCTCCCCTTTCCCTCTCTCCTTTCTCTTTTCATCCCTTTCCTTTCCCTTCTCTCTCCTTTCTCTTTTTATCCCTCCCCTTTCCCTCTCTCTCTCCTTTCTCTTTTCATCCCACCCCTTTCCCTCTCTCCTTTCTCTTTTCATCCCTTTCCTTTCCTTTCCCTTCTCTCTCCTTTCTCTTTTCATCCCTCCCCTTTCCATCTCTCTCTCCTTTCTCTTTTCATCCCTCTTCTTTCCCTCTCTCCTTTCTCTTTTCATCCTTCTCCTTTCCCTTCTCTCTCCATTCTCTTTTCATCCCTCCCTTTTCCCTTCTCTCTCCTTTTTTTTTTCATCCCTATCCTTTCCCTTCCCTCTCCTTTCTCTTTTCATCCTTCTCCTTTCCCTCTCTCTCTCCTTTCTCTTTTCATCCCTCTCCTTTCCCTCTCACTCTCCTTGCCTTTTCATTCCTCCCTTATCCTACTATTCACCTCCATTTCTTTCTTTTCAAACATCAGAAAAGTAAAAAGTATGCATGAGTAAGAATTTGATGTGCATTTATGTAATTTTACATGGAAATGAGATAAAGGGAAGAGCTTGATCGATATCAAAAAGTTCAAGGCTATTTTATGTTTAACCCATTAACTTCTGAGTCATGCATTGCCCATAGATTTTGTGTATGGATCACTCAGTTCCAGTATGCAAGTGACTCCTCTGTAAGGCGATGTATTTAGTGTACAAACCTTGAGTTATTGTTTACCATCTATAATTCTAACAATTGCCCTGATTTATTATATTGATGTACTTTGCACAATGCATGCTGACATCTAATATTTGGCATTTTCATTAGGCGGTGCTGCACCATCCCGAGTTTGCTCAATCTCGAGATTTTAGCCCGATCAGCCCTCTTCGCGATTAATCTCGAGATTCAAGAAACCCCGTCTGCACCATCCCACGAGGAGCTATATCTGCTCGAGCGAGGCAACAAGCCCGATATTCCGGGCATGCGCACTTTCGGATCTTGGAGTTTCAACGGCCCGCGCTTTTGAATAACTTCCCGCGATATGCAAGCAATGAACTCCTTTCACTAGTACTTTCGCCGGTGTTATGCAACAATCCTTTCAGCTCAGCGAGTGAAGAAGTGATGTATTTTTCGTGAAATATGATGGCGGAGTAGGAGGCAACGACAGACAGAGAGAGAGAGAGAGAGAGGGAGGGAGAAGGAGGAAAGAAATGCTATTTGCTCACATTTTGCGAACACTGCTGTCAGTGTTGTTATTGAATATGGCCATCGTCGATGCGATGAGCGCCTCCCCCTTCGGTCTGGTCTCTCCCGGGGTCTCTCCCAAAATCCATTCACTGGTGGGGACACCATCGTTGCTTATGAACGCTATTCGCATGTATAAAGTTGACTTTCGCACGTGTTTATGTTTTGACCAAGGCGGAAGTGGAACGCGAATTGCATTATGGACTGACGTCATGAATAAATTACCCCGAGTCCAATCTCGAGTGCGTCTGCACCGACGAATTAGCGGGATAATTCGTAAAATAGCGCGCTATTTTGCAAATAAACCCGAGTTGACTTGGGATTGCAATCTCGAGATTAATCCTACGAACTAGCGCGATAATTGCGTCTGCACCGCCAACTATCTCGAGATTTTTCAGATCGGGATAATTTGCCGGATCAGAAATAGCGCGCTAATTTGAAACTTCGGGATGGTGCAGACGGCCCTATTGAATGGTTTGTGAATAGAAGTATTTCTACACTAAAAGTGGCAGTGAAATTTCTCTAATCTATATTTAAACTGTTTAAAGCTCAAGTCCATCCCAGAAAATGTTGATTGGAATAAATATAGAAAAATCAGTAGGCCTATAGTATAATGCTGAAAATTTCATCAAAATCGGATATAAAATAAGAAAGTTATGACATTTTTAACTAAAGTTTCCCTTATTTTGCACAAAACAGTGATATGCACAACTCAGTGACATGCACATAAGGCAGTCGATGATGTCCGTCACTCACTGATTCTTTTGTTTTTTATCTGACTTGACTGAAACATATAGTATTAACAATGCTATTTCCACATACATGTTCAGTGAGGGATAAATCATTATTTCACTTGATAATGAGATAAAAATTAGAATATTTCATATAATAAAATACAAAAGAAATAGTGAGTGGATGACGTCATCAGTCTCCTCATTTGCATACCGACCAGGATGTGCATATAACAGTTTTGTGAAATTAAGCGAAACTTTAAACTTTACATCTGATTTTGATGAAATTTCAGTGTTACGCTTTTTAAATTTGTTTTTTCTCTTTTATTCAAATCAACTTTTTGTTGGGTAAATTGTATTTGCCTTTAGCCACTTCTATTATGGGGCAAATATGAAACAAAAAAATCAATGTTATTTTTCTACAGTGTGAATGCAGTTATTTATGTGTGTTTTGTATGGCTCCCAGGCATATTACAATCTCGAATCTTGTCAATTAGGTCAATCTACTGTTCATTCACAGGCCTAAAACCTTATAAGAGATACATAGAAAAATATAATCAATATACTTTCATATGATCCAGGCAGTGTACCTTCATTCTTCCTTCCATTAAATCAAAAGCATTTTACTAGGTCATTTGTGATATACATGTATATTGCCTCTTTTGTAAAAAAAAAATGTTTAAATAGCTTAAGAATCGGTTATCCATTTTTCAATAGCATTAAAATCTTATTTCTTGGGTATACTAGTATGTATAGTAGCTATCATGATGATATAGCCCTTCTGTCAATTATATCGGGGTGTATGAAGGTAGGACAGGGGCAGAGGTTGTGTTTTTGGGGCCGGGGGGGGGGGGGGGGGGGTGGGGAGGATTGGAGGTTGAAAAGGAAATATAATTTTCCATAAGGAAATAGAAGATATATTGCCAAAAGGGTGATGAGTCTTTATTTTTTAGTTTACCCTCACAGTTTGTCTTTTTTTGTAAGGGGGGGTATTGACTCTCCCCACCTCCAGATTTCAAATTCAAACAAAAAAATAGGCATACATTTGTTGTTATGAGTTATTTAGACCATAACAACCTGGATACACAAATCATTGACTTCATGGAATGTAACCACACTAATATATTAATCATCATAACATTATGAGTCTCGAATGAACTGTTGAACTACCCTAATGACTTATGAACAATTTGTCTTCTTTTTTTAAATTCCAACATACAATACATATAATTGTTTAGAATGCCCTTTTTTCTTTAAAAAAAATTAAAATCCAGTTCAATTTGAAATGCACGTGATATTACACTTACATGCACATGGCTATATGCAAACACTCTCGACCCAGGTGTTAAATGGGTACCCGGTAGAATGTGAAAGCCTATGTAGTATTGCTAGCAATTGAGTCATGGAACTCTTGTTGGAATGCTCCCCAGGGAGTGGAGAAAGGCATACATTGTATGTTAGGATCCGATGACCGGGGTAATGATATATCTGTACAGCACTTAGGGACGTCGTTCCGATGTATGAAACGCTATATAAAAGCAGATTATTATATTATTATTATTATTTCTTATTATGTACCCTATCAATTATTCATGGACAACTTTAATAATAACAATAAATCTAATTCATGGAGGAGTTCCTCAGTGCTAATTTGATTATCTTTATGGTTGGAGATCAAAAGGTTGCTTTTTACAATAAACAACAAATACAACAGCAGCTGCAAACTAAAAAATTAGCAAAACAATATGCAGTATACAAACATCAGCAAAATAATAAGCATCAAACAATACTCCTTGGATATACTGTACACAGTATACACCTATATACATTCCCCGCTCCCTGGGAGTGTTACTACTAATTACCTGAGATGTCTACATGTCTAAAGCAAAGCACATGATTGTTTTATCCTGGGTACCCATTTATGGATGGTGTTTCCAAAATAATACAATAGTTTCACTTTCAAGGTGGGATTGAACCCTAGGCCTTACGGTTCAGTCTAGGAGCATATCCCCTTAGCCACATCTCATAGCACAATAAGTCTGTGTGTTTTATCTGTACTATGCAGGTTATATATTACCTTTAATGAGTGTTCTGGAATATTGATTTATAAACCTACTCATTAAGAACTAAAAATAGATTTTTATTAAGTGATCATAATGTGGATGTATATTTTAGGTTAATTAGGATGCTACTGTGATTACCCTGTCCTAGTTCTTTCTCCTCCTCTTGTACTACCTCTTTCCTTCTCTCCCAATATCTTCCATCCCAAGTCTCTGACTATCTTGTCTGTGCTGTTTCTTATTTTAATTTACTGTCCTATTCTTTCATCTGCCCTTGTTCTCTCTCTCTTTCTCACTTCCAATTTTCCACTTTCTCTCTATTTTATGTCTGTATTTCGTCTGTCCATCCCCAGTTACTTATTTTCTTATGTATCATTTTTTCTCTTTCCCCAATCTCTCTCTCACTTTCTCTCCTTTTCTCTGCCTATATCTTTATTTCTTCCTGTTTTGTTTTTACTTTCTCACTTTGTTCCACCTAGACTTTACATGAAGCATGGAAATTAATTTATCCAATTGTCTGGCTGCCTGAGGTATGGCTCACAATGTGAGAAAATTGAGCCCCTTTTCTCACCTGGAAAATTAAAAAAATGATTCACTTGAATTCATCCTTCTCCCTCCTACTAATCAATTCATACCATCGTACTGACAAGACTCCTCTGTAATTGTTTCACTTTTGTTATCTAAATCCTAATTCTGTCAAAAAAGTAAATCATTCTTCATTTTTTTTCATTCATTGTTTAACTTTGGATATTCTTCACATTGTAATTACAAATAAAAGTTCCAATCTGGATAATTAGATATAGAGTTTGAATCTGGATAAGATGACTTTACCTTTCAAGCTCAAAATTTGATAATCAAAAAGTAAAGACAACTAGATCTACTTCTATTAAAACAGAACTGGATTGATTTTATGAATAAATTAAAGGAATCATCTTTACAGGATCATTTGAATAATGATATGTTCAGTTTAGGAGAATATTTGGTTTGATATTCTTGCATTTGTAGGTGGGAGGAAATATTTTTTTAACAAGTCTTCATTAGGGGATGAGGTATCGTGTGAACATCACTAGTGTGATGTCCTTTCCAAGCAGGGAATGAGTTGCCATGTGAACATCACTAGTGTAATGTACTTTACATGTGGGATTTATATTTCCTATCAATTAGAAGCTTTTTGTTATGAGCCTTTACTAGCAGCATCACTATAAAGTACAAACTACATACTAATAATGCCACAAGGGATACCTTAATTGGTACAGAAATTGAAAGATAAAGATGCACCTCTGGTGTAATGGAGAAAGTGGGATATTATTGTACAATACAAAGATTCAACAAAAATTTGAAACTTTCATTCTTTGTTGATAAAAGCATTAGAGAGGTTTTCCCCTTAATAATGCAATCAATCCAAATATTTTACAATTCATATTTCTCTCTTTTTATACCTTAAAATTGCACACGCTTTTACTGTGAAGGAGAATACATGAAATGAAATTAGATACAGCCCCTTAATTAAAATGTTAACCCCCCCCCCCAAAAAAAAAGAGTAACACACTTCATTTTGTATCATTGTTCTCCACACTCATATGAATTTGTTGAAATAAAAATATTATTCAGTGATTGTTACTCCATGAAAAAGACAAACATTATTCTAAATCTCAGATAAACAAATCATATTCATTCATGCTGCAAACTCACAATCAATAAAATGTTTCATTATACCTGCATGTATTCTTTTCTTTTTCTTGATCAAATTGTAATAAGGCATTGATTTGGCTTGCTTGCCTGTGCATTGCATCGGCTTTATTGCAAGACTGTAGCCGAGAATATAACAAAATGTCTCATTCAGTTTAGTTTTCACATATCTAGCTTCTTGGACTTTTCACCCCTTTTTTTTTTACATTCAAGCATTGAGGTTTGTTTAAATTTAGGTTACAGATTTTTTTCTCATTGTACTGCAAATCTTCCAATTCAATTATTGATTTAGATATTTTTTTTGACATGTGCTTACAACAAAATTTCAAAAATGTTTTATGGTTATCTAGGTTTTTTTAATTGCTCACACAGCATTTACAGTAACTGATCAGTTAATTGTACATACATGTATGTTATAAGGCCTCATATTGTTATAATGGGATGATATAAATTATTGTGCTTTGTAGATTTTCATAATCTTTTTGTTATGGGTTGTCTTTTAAAAAATTTTTACTCTACGAATGCCTGCCCCTGCCCCGTTGCTCTCCCCTCCATTTTTCCTGTTGTTCTTCATGCCTCCTTTCCTTTTGAAACATGATTCCATTTTAATTGAAATCACATAATTCTTTTTCTTCAAATATAATGATCACCTTGACATTACAAGATTAACAGATTTCCCCTGATATAAAGCTTTGTAGATGCACATTTTAAAAGCAAAATAATAATGCAAAAACCATCTGTTGTAAAAATCCATGCTTGGGTTAACAGAACAGAAAATGAGCTTGACATTCATTCATTCTATGTGGTTAGTCAGGCTAGACAAACAGCTCTCTCTCTCTCTCATATTTTGTAGTTTTTCATTGTTACCGTCCGTGCTTGAATTTAACGAACCTTTTAACTGGGGACACGACCCCTAGTCTCTCGGTGGCAAGGCTTATTCAGCAAATGGTGACAGTATCACTCTAGCAGACATTCAGTGAAGATGTGCTCGTTAGTTGTCTCTCTCTCTCTCTCTGCGCATGCATGGACAACCGCCAGAATAGTGAGCACTCCTTGGAAATTGATCCCGTTTGAACGGTTGTCGTGATCTCCCAAATATTCTGAGTGCTCCTGTGAAACAGCTTCCACAACTCGCCTGATATATTAAGTGAAAATCCAGAGTTTAGTTCATTTTCCCCCTTTTTAGGCCTTCTTGCGAATCGTTTTCTCATGTGCCCTGCCATATCTTTTCAAACTCTCTCTCTAAAGGGGAGTTTTCTTGGCAGTAAATGTATAATACTTTATTCCGGAGGATATCATTAAATTATCTGAAGATTTTTCTTTTGAGGATTATTTAAAAGACCGATTGGAGTTATGTACACATATACTTTCTTCAGAGGTAAGCTCTTCACAATATTGTTTCTCTCTTTATGAGTAGATCTATATAATATATTGCGGTTATGCTTAACTTTTAATACTGGTTAATACCAAGGAGGATATCTTGCTCACCATTTTGTAAAAATTATGTTGATGAATGTGTATATATTTTTGCTGAAAGAAATGAATGCCCTTGCCGGGATTGGAATTCATGACCCTCTGTTAAAAGGTGAGAGTCAGAACCACCAAATGACAACACTTAAAATAAGTATCTAGAAGAAAAACAGAAGAATTAGTAGATAGAAGAAAAGAATGCAGATTTACCAAAAAATAAAGATTGGCTTTAATGTTTTATTTACCTCATCATCCCCTATCCATCGTTATTAAGTGAATTTTGATTGATAGGTGATCTAAGAAAGAACTTTATTTAATAAAGTCCAGTCTGGGAAGAATACCCAGACCACTTTGAGATAGGCATCCAACTAAATAGGCCTATTAACTCTACTAAAAAACAAAACAGGGATACTATTGAGAATGAGGAAGATGTTTCAGTTTATCTACCTTGATTATTCATCTCTCTCTCTCTCTCTCTCTCTCTCTCTTTAATTTAACTCTTTGGCCCGTATTCTGAAGTCAGGTTTAACTTAGACTCAGGTTTAAAGTTGTGGTTTAAGTATGGGAAGCCAAAAGTATCAATTTTTTTATTAAGTTGTACGTTTCTTATGTTTACTGTGCTCTTTCCTGATTTATCGATGGTGAATACAATAATCTATATATACTTCCTAGACAATTATGAATGATTTGAGAGCCAAATGAGCTAAAATATGATATCTCTACCGTTAGTGATTTATGTAACAATTGGCTGTCCATACTTAAACCACAACTTTAAACCTGAGTTTAAGTTACACCCGACTTCAGAATACGGGCCTTTTTGTTTTGTTTTTATAAGACTATTAAAATCATGGAAATTTATTAATATTTTTGATATGGTGAGTATGATAGTTTCTCATAAATCAGGAATTATGATTTTTTTTAAATTTGTTTGTACAGTGAGATTATAGACAAATTGAAATATTTCTTTAAAAAATCATGGATTTTGGCCTCTGAAAGATTTATAAAAATATTAAAGTTACATGTTTTTCTTTGTTTAGTCAGACTTTTCTCACACCTTTTCACGATCCTATTAAATCAACTTAACAGTGGGTTAACTTTCCCCTTTAAATCACCTTACCCCACTGACTTGTATTGTGTCTGACCTATTGAGAACTAGGATGATATTTGCATTATGTAAATGTTTATAACCACTGTATTGTGGTTGTGAATTGCTGGTAGGCTTATTTTGTTTTGAAATGAAAAATGATTTCACATCTTATGGAGCTAGCTATTAGATTGAGCCATGTTGGATTAAGCCAGCACTAACCCGTGAATTACCGAATTCAGTCATTCCCATAGACCTGTTCCAGTAGGCAATGGGTTAACGTATTGACTACCAAATTCAGTCATTCCCATAGACCTGTTCCAGTAGGCAATGGGTCAACGTATTGACTACCGAATTCAGTCATTCCCATAGACCTGTTCCAGTAGGCAATGGGTTAACGTATTGACTACCGAATTCAGTCATTCCCATAGACCTGTTCCAGTAGGCAATGGGTTAACGTATTGACTACCGAATTCAGTCATTCCCATAGACCTGTTCCAGTAGGCAATGGGTTAACGTATTGACTACCGAATTCAGTCATTCCCATAGACCTGTTCCAGTAGGCAATGGGTTAACATATTGACTACCAAATTTAGTCATTCCCATAGACCTGTTCCAGTAGGCAAGGGGGTAACGTATTGACTACCGAATTCAGTCATTCCCATAGACCTGTTCCAGTAGGCAATGGGTTAACGTATTGACTACCGAATTCAGTCATTCCCATAGACCTGTTCCAGTAGGCAATGGGTTAACATATTGACTACCAAATTCAGTCATTTCCATAGACCTGTTCCAGTAGGCAATGGGTTAACGTATTGACTACCAAATTCAGTCATTCCCATAGACTTTATACAGGGACCTACCCATTCTGGTAGGCAATGGGTTAAGTCATTCATTATACAACCCCATCATATTCATGTATGAATATTTGAGAATTAAAAAGAAAAATTAGTGACCAATGGATTTCCCTACGGATAAGGGAATTTCTTTTTTCCCAAAAGAGTAATTAACATTTGTTGTTGAATTTTCAATAGATGACGCAGTTATACTGATGAGTTTTGATAATAATCATGATAATTAAAAGTTTGATTTATTTGAATCAAACTTCTAATTTCTCTTTTTAATACACCAATGAGGCCATCAAACCATGGAGCTATTACAGATCAAACATTAGAAAATAAAAGAAACAAAAAACTGATAGTTGATAATTAAAAGTTTGATTTATTTGAATCAAACTTCTAATTTCTCTTTTTAATACACCAATGAGGCCATCAAACCATGGAGCTATTACAGATCAAACATTAGAAAATAAAAGAAACAAAAAACTGATAGTTGTTTTTTAGTTAATAAAATCAAAGTTATGTCATATTTATTTATTTATTGTTAGTACTGATTTGACCTTTGCGTTCATAAGCCCTATGCTAGAGATTTAAATTATGCTCTTCAAAACTACTACCCACATATTCCACAAGTCCTAATTATATAGATGAAATGATGCAAGATGAAATATTAGATGGAATATGGATGGATGTGGTAATCTTTTGAAACAGATTTCTTAAACTGGAGGTGGAATAGTTTAACCTGAGAGATCTTATCTACGAGTAGATGTATGAAGATAATAAAGTGTAATCCTTTTAGGACTGTTGAATATTAATGGAAATAAGTGGGATGAATAAAAATTCTCATTATTAATGTGGGTTATACTGTCAGGAGAAATACAGGTAAATGTCAGTCATTGAAATTGTGTTTCATCACTGACTGTGTGAATTTCTATGGAAGAAAAGTTGAAAACTATTTCCCATGTAATTTCAATTTCATGACAAATATCTAAATTCTGTATGTGAGTGATTTACAGATTTATTGTGCTGTTTGTAATTGAGAGTTGTAGGAATTGGCTAACTCCAGTATACTCACAGGTAGATGAGATGAGGTGTTGGGACGGTGGGTGGTTGGGCGTACAAAATAAATTGAATTGGATTTACCCCCACAGTGGCTGTTACAAAGCTAAGGGGATGAGGGTCATAGAGTGAATGAATGAATATTATAGATGTTACTATTCATATGATGTTGAATGGTTTGTATGCATTTGTGAATGAAACGATTGATGAATCATCCTACAGTCATGTATCAGATCCAAGGTCTTCTCATTGTAGCTTAAAGGGGAAAATCAATCACAGATTTGTGAAAATTGATTGCCAGTTGTTATCAATTACACTCTCCCTTGATCCAGTACATTAACTATATAGTTCTGATCCTTCCTGTTAATCTTCCTGGCTCTACTAGTCAATGAGATACTTTGGCATTTCCTTCACCTTGGTCCAATGTACCAAACGTTGATCAACGCTAAAAAGACGTTAGTACCAACATGATCCATGGTACCAAGGTGGGAATTGAACCCAGAACATTGTGATCTGTAGCCTGGAAATGTCTTGATTTCAATACTAGTATATGTACTACCACACCTGCTCAATTATTGAACCTCAAACCTTGTAATTAACTGCAGGGTAACCTATCCACAGGACCATTACACCTTGTAACATGAACAACCCTCTAGTACTCGGCAGTAGCTATTCTAAGACTCGGGCAAATATATGAATGTTGACTATGAGGACAAGCTTTGTTTGATAATATCAGTTCATTCAGTTACCATAGTAACCATTCATATATGAACAAATTTCTCAGTCATCATTGTGTTCGTTGCAAATAGACTCTTCTACTACAGGAGGGTAGAGGAGAACAAGGGGTAATATATAATGTACATTGTACGTATTGAGCATGAGTAACTAGGTGGAACCGATGTAAAACGTGACTGAACGAAGTTTGCCATTCATTGCTTCAGACAGTATGCTGATCACATACTGAATTTACCTGTGAATTTGTCAGTATTAAAGCGAAAAAGTAGGGATTCTCGTGATTTTTGTTGTGAAATTAAAGATATTTCAGTATTTGAGAAACTTGACCACAAATTCAGGAAATTAGAAATATATACCATACAAAACATCTTCTAGTCACATCCTCAATGATGACCATCTTCATCACCATTATTTGCAATCTTCATTCTTCTTTATATATTTTTTTTATTCCTCATCAGTATTGGCATCATTGTAGTCCTCCCCACCCTCCTTTACCACTACATAATCATTGTCCTTGTCATCATCATCATCCTCCTCAACATCATCAAGTCAACATCATCATCATCATCACCATCATCATCACCATCATCATCACCATCATCATCACCATCATCATTAACATCATCACCACCAACACCACCACAGTCTCTATCATCATCATCCTCAACATCATCATCAACATCATCATCATCATCATCATCTTCCTCATCATCATCAATATCATCATAATCATCATTATCATCATTCATCACCACCACCACAGCCTCCATCATCATTTTCATCATCATTATCATCATCATCATCATCATCATCATCATCATCATCATCATCACCATCGCCATCATCATCATCATCATCATCACCACAACCACCATCGCCATCATCATAATATCCAGCTGTTATTCCAACATGGAATACTCACTTTAGGAAACGAAAGCTTCCAGCAAACATTAAAACATCAGTGTGGTAAAAAAAAGGCTCATAATATTGAATTTGCATCAATGAAGTTGACTTCATAGCATTACCATGGCAACAGAACAATTCTGATCATCATCACAGTTTGATTTCCATCTATTTTTCGACAATTACTTCTGCTAAACTGCACCCTGAGAACAGTGCATTTCTGTTTCTTTATCCTCTGTCATAGACCAGTGTACTGAACTCTGTAAAGAGTACACCACAATACATAATTATTGATTTGAATTCCAACTTTTATGACGTGCTGTACAAAAGCACTAAAATAAATTGCCGTACACTCCTCCCATTAGCGGTATTCCTGAACGCGAAGGTAGATAAAATGCCTCTGTATACAGCAGAACGGTCATGGTATTATTGGAGATCATTGAAGGTAATTGACATTCAATTGATTAGAAATGTTGAAGGAAAGTGCTAGATGACATGGATTGTTATGTTTTTGTTTTGAAATTAAACTGGATAGGTATAATATGACATATATAAATGTTTCTATCATCAATGGATTGATCGGATACTTAATTTAATCTAATATCAGGACACTTTCATGTGGATTAAAGATGATAGCAGTTGAAGCAGTTGTAGATAAGGGGGAGGGGGTAGTTTATTACACTCAGGGTGCTACATAAGTTAAAGTCAGGCAAGTGTTTTGAAGTAAAGACCAAAACTACTTGCCCGAATTGGGCAAGCAGAATTCTCACAGTAGAATGACTAAAATTAGGGTCGATATGATATTGACCCTAATTTTGGTCTTGGCAGGCAAGATAAACTCACTTTGGAAAAAGAAATGCAATAACAAGGTAGATCAGTTCATGTCAAAGATAGAAAAAGGTTAATGGTTTATAAAACCGCAAAACTTTCTTTTGAAGAGGTAAAACTTTTTTGAAGGATTTTTTCGGGCAAGTGAAATAGATTTTTGGGCAAGTATATTCCAACTATCTAAAAATTTACTTGCCCAACTGGGCAAGTGCTTCTAAAAAGTTATATAGCACCCTGACACTCATTTATTACAATTTCAAGTGTGGTAGAGTGTATCCTGAAAGAAACTACGTATTATGAAGTATAATATACCATTCACACTGTGTATTGACTATGTCTGTCAAACTTAGCACAGTCCGCTAATGTATTGGCTGGTAGATAAGTAATAACCTTCCTTGAATTTAAGAAAAAAATGTGGACTAGAAATGGGAAATCAATTGTACATGCTCTTGATCATAGTTATTGGCTTATAGACAGTGAAAAAACACATCCCTTACATTCCTAAGAACACCAACAAAGAAATGTATATTTACATGATCATCAAAGGTTCAACACACAATGGCCAGGCAGATTTGCATTAAAGCTCTACCTGATTTTTTTCCATGTAATAGTAGAGGAAGAATAATGATAATGACAGATCAATAAAGTTTTGAGCGAATTTCAGTGCAAAACAAAGTAGTCACCTTTGAGTTGTTATCAACCGAATGCAAATTGGTATCATGATATCTTTTGAGATTACAGCCAAGCTTTCCATTTTACTATATTCTAATCAGAAAAATTCAGTTGTACATGTAATTATTGAAGAAAAAAAAAAATTCTCCAGAATGAATTAACTTTGTGTAACAAATTCTTTCAAAGATTTTTTAATTTTACTTTTTATCAAGAATATGTTAAGATATGTAAAAACTTGAATTTATTTAGATTAATTATATTCAATTCAAAGATATATTCACATAATTTTATATCACTTCAAATGAGACGTGACAAATCTGTGATGGTAAATACATTCTTCTGAACATCTTAAATTATATTTGAATTCATTAAATTATAATAATGATAATAATAGTAATAATAGTTCTAAAAATAATGATAATGATAATATAATAAAAATATTGATAATAATGATTCAACTTATTGTAGTACTTATCTACACATGTAAAACAGAGAATGTGTATAGTGCATGCTGTTTTACTTTTATCTTATGTACACAATCTATACATTCAACGGTATCCACAAACAAACAAACAAACTGCATGTTATTTCTTCATTCTTGTTAAATGTCAGACTTTGCTTTTCTGCCTCATTTTATTCATGTGGGCGAGCAAGGGAGGGGGTGGGTTTGTAAAATCTTTCTGTGGTCGTGCTTCTGCAAAGGACAGCAAGTCTCTTGTGTAGTAGACAATTGTGACGACCACATTGCTGATGAATAAATGCATTCTGTTTTGCCCGGGGTACAGGAGTCTGAAGTATTGGAATACCCATCACTACACATAAAATGTCATTCAGTGAAGGTCTTCTTCACATTAAAAAAAATCTTTGATTTGAAAGAATTTGAAATTGTTCATATTTTTAAACTTCACAAAATAAGGTGAACAGAAATGATTTTCATAAAAAAATTGTCATGCCCTCCCCCTCAAATCTGTTTCTGTTAAAATAATATGATGTACACTGTACAGTGTATCATTGTGTAAATTGAGGGAGGGTATATACTGTACATGCCATCATGTGACTGCAGCGTTTGTTATAATTGTAAAGCATCAGATTTATTGCTGAATTGCAATGTCTTGCATTTTCTCATTCCACTGATTGACCCATCCCCCCAAAAAAATCATCATACTGATAATGATAAAAATTAGTGGAATAAAAATCTTCAAACCCTTTCTTTATTATTTTGCCTGTTTATTTGTATATTATTTATTGGATGAACATTATAAAGAAGATAACATTGGAATTGAAACTTCAACTTAAAGAAGACAGTATTCAGGTATAAACACAGCTTAACACCTTTGGGATTTGTTTAAGTATAAACACAACTTTAACACCTTTTAATACAGCTGTACCATCATTTGGAGTTCAATTTCCTTTGAAATGTGACAAGAAAGCCCCAAACTCCCACATTCTTCTAACCAGATACTTCAAAATATAGCCTGGAGGTTTTCAGTTACGTCATAAATTAACATGGAGGAAAAGAACCATTTCTTTTTCTGTTATTGGTTTCTTTTTTTTATTTTACGTGGTGCAATCATAGCTATACATGTATTTATACAAACATTTAAAATCCCATTGTGACATTTCATAGCAGCTATAGATATAATTGCCCCCCATGCAGTTTTTTAAAGCAGCAGTTGAATGAATAGCAGACCAAGTAACATGCTACCCCTCCCCCAAAATTGTAATCAAATTCTGAATCTATCATTGCCTACTCTCCACAAATTTGATTCAAAAATTGATCTGCCAATTCCACAGCTCACCCAAATCCATCATGAAATGGGCTGGATTAAATTGAGTTTTCTCCTTTTCTTCTGTGCCATCATGACAAATGCAATAAGATTTCTAATATTGCATCCCCACCATGTGGTAGATAAATTGCAGGAGGAGGGAAGAGGTGTGTCTCTATCAGCTTGATCTTATAAGGGCCGTCTGCACCATCCCGAGTTTTCAAATTAGCGCGCTATTTCTGATCCGGCAAATTATCCCGATCTGAAAAATCTCGAGATAGTTGGCGGTGCAGACGCAATTATCGCGCTAGTTCGTAGGATTAATCTCGAGATTGCAATCCCAAGTCAACTCGGGTTTATTTGCAAAATAGCGCGCTATTTTACGAATTATCCCGCTAATTCGTCGGTGCAGACGCACTCGAGATTGGACTCGGGGTAATTTATTCATGACGTCAGTCCATAATGCAATTCGCGTTCCACTTCCGCCTTGGTCAAAACATAAACACGTGCGAAAGTCAACTTTATACATGCGAATAGCGTTCATAAGCAACGATGGTGTCCCACCAGTGAATGGATTTTGGGAGAGACCAGACCGTAGGGGGAGGCGCTCATCGACGATGGTCATATTCAATAACAACACTGACAGCAGTGTTGTCTTATTCCTTCGAAAAATGTGAGCAAATAGCATTTCTTTCCTCCTTCTCTCCCTCTCTCTCTCTCTGTCGTTGCCTCCTACTCCGCCATCATATTTAACGAAGAATACATCACTTCTTCACCCGCTGAGCTGAGAGGATTGTTGCATAACACCGGTTGAATTCGGCGAAAGTGCTAGTGAAAGGAGTACATTGCTTGCATATCGCGGGAAGTTATTCAAAAGCGCGGGCCAAGATCCGAAAGTGCGCATGCTCGTAATATCGGGCTTGTTGCCTCGCTCGAGCAGGAATCGCTCTTCGTGGGATGGTGCAGACGGGGTTTCTTGAATCTCGAGATTAATCGCGAAGAGGGCTGATCGGGCTAAAATCTCGAGATTGAGCAAACTCGGGATGGTGCAGCACCGCCTATAGAGCTCATCTTATGCTTTGGTTAAGGGTCAATTACATGAATTCAACTCCAGTATCATCAAACATTTTCAATTGGAGAAATAAATTATAAAAAAATAAATAAGTAGTGCTTGAAAGTTGTGTTCAAGACAGTTAATTTTGAAATTGGCAATTGGTGAGTATATTATGAAAAGTGATGATAGGGAGTATACTCTCTAACTTACAGTGTACTGAAATTATTGGGAATAGTGTGGGACTGATGGTATGGAGTATACTCTCCCACTTACAATGTACTTAAATTATTGGGAATATTGATGGTATGGAGTATACTCTCCCACTTACAGTGTACTTAAATTGATAGGATTTTTGTATTTTCGCCTCTAAGAACCCTTTCATAGGGGCAATGATAATATAGTATACTGTAGATACAAGATTGCATATTGATATGTGCTCTCATGAAACAAAAGTATCATTCTTTTGAAAATATTTTAATCACTTCATGTATAGGAGGTGCGGGAGCAGTCTATATTATACATCACAATGGTATCACCAATATGACCTGTCTGAAATCTTAAAGGACAAGTAACCCCAACAGAATGTTGATTTTAATTAAAAGAGAAAAATTAAACAAGCATAACACTGAAAATTGAGTGACATCATGGACTCTCATTTGCATATCACTGAGTTGTGAATATAACTGTTTTGTGAAAATTAAGCAAAATTTTAAGATGTCATAAAAACTTTCCTATATTGTACATCCAATTTTGTTGAAATTTTCAGCATTATGCTTGTTTAATTTCTCTCTATATAGATGTAAATCAATTTTTTCTGGCATGGATTTTTATTAGATATTATGTGATCACATTTGAAATAACTTTACTTTTTCTTTTGGTTGGATTCCCTTTGAATATACACCCTCTCTACTCCTTGGGGAATATTGCTACAATTTGCTTGTTGATTGACAATCACCACAGGTCCCTGGATGGAGAGCATCGATTGTAATTAAAGAACATCATAAAGGCAATGATAAGGCAATGAGTTGGTTGCTAGAACCATGTTTGAACAACGAGTTCATGATAAAAATCTTGTTGTCTGTTGGTATATTGCTTTTCCTATAGTTTTCCTGCATTTTTGTTCAGCTCTGTCATATATGTAGTTTTACTTCCTTTAGCCTTTCATCTTTGCATGCAGTTTTACCTCTCACTCTCTGGGTTCACCAGGGTTTGCAATGTAGTACAAATATGAAAGAAGAGTTGTGATTGGCTCCTTGTCATTATTTTGAACAAAATACACATGCAACAATGATTTTGATAGGCCATTGACTTTTTGCAGATAGATAGCAAACCTTTTTTGTTACGGGTCCCTAGGTGCTGTAAATTAATGTCAAGAAATAAATCTGAATGAGTGTCTAGAGAGAGCTCAGATTCCTTTTAACAGCTTATATTTGTAAGAGATGAAAAATGTAGTTGCAAAAATGGTCGAAACCTCTTACACTTGGAGAAGTGGACTTTGGGGAGAGAGAGAAGGGGAAGGAGTTGTTGAGGCAAATAGATTTACACCTGGATGGAGAGTGGCAAAGTGTGGATTTGCACCCTGCCAAAACACATGATCCTCTGATTATAAGACACAAATTCAAGAGAGAGTTGAATTTGAAGAGTAAGAAAGGATACACCATATTTTTCACACTCAACATGCTTGAATTCAAGAGTCTGAAAGAGGAATCTGTCCATGTTTTCAAGATTCGAGTTTGATGTATCGTTTTGAAAGCATTTGCATCACTGTCCTCCCCCACCTCATTGTAAACACAACAAATCCACTTAAGATCCCTAGATGTTACAGTTCTGACATGATGTTTTCATGCTCAAATTCATCTTTGAGTAGAGATAGTCTTGAGAGGATAGGGAATCTTAGTATCACCTCCCCCCCCCCCCGGACCTTCTACTCCCCGCACCCAGGCACTGAATAGATTTCTGAAGCAAGAATCAAATATGTGAATCGCAAATCACAACGTATGCATACTTCAGAAGAAAGTTGAAGCTGCAGTTTCTCTCCTTTTTCAAGCCCACCCACTGACCATTGAGTTTGACCCAAGAAGTAAAGGTCAACTTGGAGTGACTGAATACATGTCCAAACCAGACGAAGACCCAGTAGTAGAATTACGAATGTGCAAATGTTCAATCAAAATGTTTATTCTTAATAGCTCCATGATTCTTGTTTTTAAATTCTGAATATAGTTACTTTTTAAGACTAATGAGATATTACTTGAATGCACCTGTACTTCCAAATAAATGTCTTTGAAAACCATTATATTTCTAGGGTTGAAGGGTAGAATGAATACGGCCTAAGAATCTTCTTTCATTTGATGAAATATGACTGGCATGTGGTTCAGTTTTGTGGTACAGTTTTTAGGAGCATGCCTTTGCATGACAGAAGTCTGATTTTTTTCAGACAACCAGTGGTGAATGGGAATGATGTGCTGTGTGTTTCTTGAAACCTTTGCCACGGAAAGTTGGAAGTTGGTGCTAGACTTCTGTCCAGACGCACTTGTCTAATCAAGTCTCTATACTTCAGAATTACTGTTTAAATCCTTTCTTCATTAAACAATATGGTTTATATGTATGGTAAAAATGTAATATCTTGTCTTTACTGACAAAAAATGAAAATACTAGTATAAGGCAAGAGGTTTATAGGAGAGCATAGTTGTACTCCATGAAAAAGAATGCTACAGTACAGGATATGATATGATTTCCTTATTACACAGAAGAGTGCATATATCCTTGATTGTATACCTGTCCACAATTATATGACCATGAATTATCTATTCTACTTTGCATGTAAACTTGTCTCTAAACAACCTGTCATTTACTCCTTTACATGCTTGAATTAACAACAAATAAAAGAAGGTTTAGAAACAATTATATTTATATTGTGTTTCCCATGCTGTCATCTGCCAATCATTACTTGAGGGTGTGCTACACACAAGTGATTGAATCTAATTTTCTCAAGAGTTTTTGAAGTAATAAAAAATCTTGTAGCCATGAAATGGGGAGGGAATAAGAGTTCATCACTGGTAATGTGCCCACTGCTGTCTATTGTAGAAATGCTTTACAATAAACCATCAGGAATAACTTCACAAATTACCATCTCCATACTGAAGACAATCTACTTGAATACCATTGGTTAATTGCATATGCTGGAAGGTAAGTTACTTTGTTTTGACATACATTGTTTAATGCTTATTATTAATTGCAGGTTGCTATAATGGAAGCATTGTTTTTGTAGTATAAGCAGTGAAACTTGATAAATCTTTCCATGTACTAACATTGGGGTGGAGAGAGGAAGGCAACTTTGTAGGCCATTCATACTTTGCCTATTTGGGAAATGTGGGAGAAGTGATATTGCAGACTTACTTGATATCTATCATTTGCTTTCCCCCACTCTTATTCAAAGTAATAGGTCAAGTCCACCCCATAAAAATGTTGATTTGAATAAATAGAGAAATATCAAACTAGCATTATGCTGAAAATTTCATAAAATCGGATATCAAATAAGAAAGTTATGACATTTTTAAAGTTTCGCTTATTTTTCCTAAACAGTTATATGCACACCTCAGTGACATGCAAATGAGACGGTCGATGATGTCCATCACTCACTATTTATTTTGTTTTTTATTGTTTGAATTATACAATATTTCATTATTTACAGATTTGATAAGGACTGACTTGACTGAACCATATAGTTAAAAAAAATGCTAATTCCACATTTTCAGGGAGGAATTAATCGTTGTTTCACTCGACAATGAGGAGAAAATTAGAATATTTCATGTAATAAAATACAAAATAAATAGTGAGTGAATGAGGTCATCAGTCTCCTCATTTGCATGCAGAACAAGATGTGCATATAACTGTTTTGTGAAATCAAGGGATTTTTCTCTTTTTATCCAAATCAACTTTTTGTTGGGGTGGACTTGTCCTATTATAATTTTCATCAAGAGTCTCGTGGTAGGATGACCCCTGTACAAATCATATAGAAATTAGATATTTCAGTCTTTTATTAGTTACTAGGTCACTAGTTTAGATCCAGCATAAGGCCATCAGACCAAAAAGCTTTATATTCTTGTCTTTGTGCAGAAAAAGAGTACATTCTAGGCCATTAGGCACATTGATAAATTTTACCTTGCTTCCAGTATGAAAAAATAGCCCTGAAATCGTCAGTGAGCGAAGTATGCTGCAATTAGCTAAATCATAGATAGTTATTAATAAATATGAATGACGTAGATAGCAGGGATTCTTTACTTTTAAGGGATGTATACTCCCAGGGATAGGCCTACAGACCATCTGATGTAGAATGGAATACATTCCTTTCTTGGAGTATAATTAATCAAATGGAGAATCATTTATTGAATTATGCCTTGTGGACTGGGGCAAGAACTGCATTGTCATGTAATTTCCATTGCATTCGTGACTAGAATCAGAGTGTAAAAGATGTTCAATAAGGAATTTGTTCCCAGGGCATCAGGGAGAAAACTTCAAGGTTTATTGATATTCTGTGCACTCCTGAGTTCAAGATGGAGTTGATAAAGTTTGATTTTATGAAGCATATGAAGTCTGTTTCCATCCAGAATGAGGAGTGAGCTTTTTGTTTTGTTGTTATTTTAATTTCTTTCAAGATTAACTCCTTGTTATTTTTGTGAAATTGGCATCATCACCATTATCAGTCTTCTTCATCATTCTTAACTCCATCTTTCTCAATATTACTATCACCATCATTGTCTTCACCATCATCAGAATCATTGTAAGCATCCTTCTCATCATTGTCATCATCATCCTCACCATCATTCCCAACATCATCACCATTATCATCATATTTATCATCATCATCATCATAATAATCATCATCACTACCACCATCATAACCATAATTATCACCATCATAACCATTATTATCAATATCATAATCATCACCATCATCACTACCATCATCATCATCACTACCATCATCACCATCATCACCATCATCATTATCATCATTGTCATCATCACTACCACCACCATCATCATCATTATCATCACTACCATCGTCATCATCATCATCACCACCATCATCATCATCACCATCATCACCATGTGTTCCACATTGCCTTCATCATCACCATCTCATCCTAACATTAGACTCCACAGTCTTCACATTTTGTCATTATCTGTTTCATTGTAGGTATCTCTGACTGTATCTATCATTCCATTATTCACCACCCATGCATTATGTTCTGCTGTAAGCATTCTCTGGGAGGCATATCACGTTGCCATGGTGATGTTTCATGAATGTTGAAGCTGATTAATTCCTATCCATTTCATCAAAGGATGGCCGATTTGACGTGTTCCAAAATTGAATTAGGACGTGTTTATGCTTCCATTTTCCAGGCCAGAATCAGCGTTTCCATACGTGATTAGTCCAAAACACGGTTTAGTCCTTATTACTTTCATTTAAACGATGTTTCAAAACGCTGATCGTAAACTCATAAAAAGGTGCGTTTGTAAGCGTCGTTTGACCAAAATCAGGCTTTCTGGGGAAGTATAAACAGAACCACGATCGTAAACGTGTTTAAATAACGTCATTTGGTACATGCTTCCGGTGAGATGAAGATCCGTGGGCAAATACAGTCGCACTGCTCCATGGTCGCATGTTACCTCCACAGAATTACCTCTCATCTCGCTTGTTACATTTGCATGTGTGATAATTGATTTAAGTACTATCACAACTATTACTCTTCCAATTTGTCATCACGATCAATGTTGAGGGATTTAAAACAACAAAAACCTGGAACATGAGTTATAATGAGGAGACATCGCCAGATGCCCCAGTAGCATAAACAAATATATATATGTTTTATTATTTTATTATGTATACTTTAATATTCTTTATTTTTCTTACTATTATCCTGACCATGGTGGAAATTATATGGCTATGTCAAGTAGCTCCATGCAATGACTAAAATATCGGAAATAATTTGATGTTTAAATAACAGTCGACGTACATTCCCCATAACAACACTCTGAAAAAAAAGCTTTCGAAAAAGGGCGCGCCCAATTCGACCTCGCTTTCCTGCTCAACGAAAATTACGATGCGAAGCCAGCTGGAGTTCGTGATTTCACCTCTGAAAAGTTAAGCATAAACAGCACTCCCAGAACCACGTTTACGATCGGCGTTTTGAAACAACATTTGAAAACGCTGATTCTGTCATCGCAATAGAAGTATAAACACACCCTTAGTTTGATAAAAAATTGGATGGAAAATGTTTTTTTGTATCTATCCTGGCTATTGTATGTTATGTAAAATCTTCTTGCTGTTTGTTGCTGTTTTTTTTCTTTAATGGCAGTATCCTTGGATGATCATCATATCTATCGACATATCTTTCATTCGTGTTTGTTCAGAACTTGCTTTCATCCATTGTTGTTGTCATCATCTTCATCTTCATCATCAACACACTCATCATCGTCATTGTCGTCAATCGTTCTGAACATTATCAAAATAATACTACTCTCCATAACTCTCTTATCATACATTTTCTAAAATATTCCAAGCATCCTCAACAAGCAAACACTCTATTTGTCTTCAACCTCAGTCCTGTTCCCATGGAAACTCATGAGTATGACTGTAATCCACACCATGATCTCTCTATCACTTTCCCTATATTCATCAGCTCTCACATTCATGACTTTTGGCAGAGAAATATCAAGTTGATATATATCTAATGCCCTGCCTCAATTGAGTGTTCATCAGGAGATAAAGTTGAAGAGCCCCCTCTAGTGGTTAGAGGACAGACAACTTTTAGGCTAGATTCATGTTTCTACTC
Source organism: Lytechinus pictus (assembly GCF_037042905.1). Lineage (NCBI taxonomy): Eukaryota > Metazoa > Echinodermata > Echinoidea > Temnopleuroida > Toxopneustidae > Lytechinus > Lytechinus pictus. The sequence continues at coordinate 30,964,577 of NC_087259.1, read as the reverse complement.
TTGCCAATAATCAATCTCCTGGGTGCATCAGTACTGTCTATTCAGCATGCTCTCATATGAAATCAGGTCAGGTTATTTAACCCACTAATCAATAGTTGACATCCTCTGAGAAAATTGCAAAGGCATATCCAAGTTCATGTGACATAGTATTACCCTGGAGTAGTACATATTTTTTAATGTTATTCAATTCAAGAGTTCTTTATTCGCTTTAAAAAGCACATATAAAAAAAAAAATAACAACAAATATATATACAATATATTCTACAAATAGGCACATTCATAATAATATATGTATTTTACATTTTAATCACCTTATAAGAACATCTTTTTAAGTATCTGAACTAAAGGGCTTTGAACACGTTAGTGTTTGATCAATGTTGTAACAATTTTGCCTGATTAGTATTTACTCAGAGACTCATCAGATTGTTTAAACCTTATTGTTCTATCAGTTGTAACCCAAGATATTCATCTCACAATTCCAACTCCCATCATATTTCAGTTGAATTTAACACTGTGTAAATGTTTAACCTACAGGTGATAGTCAAGAAATGAGTATTAGTCCAAATGATGATTAGACCAATAGGGATTTTACTAAATTGATACATAGGCACAGTCATGTTAGATAATCAGTTAATAAGACCAAATGGTAATGTTATTAGGCCAAATGGCCACAAGCTCCTCTACCCAATCAATATGAAGCCTGTTTCTCTTGTTTCATTTTGAAGCTATGGTTACATTCTTGTTGATAAAAGATAATGAGAATACAAGCCCACACACAGATTAAAATGTAAAATTACCTTATATCGCTGTGGGGGTACAGACAGTGTTGGTTGGAAATCTTTTTCTCTTCTTGGAGGTTTCATTTAAGTCAACATTTGATATTTGTTAATGATGAGATATATATGCTTTTCACACTACATAAATTTTCCATAACTCCGGGGAAAAGGTGGGGCTAAGGGAGGGGGGGCACACTTCAGTTTCACGCTATGTTTTACCAAAGTGGGTTAGCATGGTAAATAGTATGGTACTAAGGAAAGCTCCTTGATGGTACAATCTGGCCCACAGTTGCAGTGCTAAGAACTGCAGTGTGAAACCAAACCGGCTAAGGAAAAGTGGGCTAAGCATTAGCCAATCAAAGAAGTTGAAATCGCACGTTAATGACGCTGTGTGGCAAAATCATCAATATTCATGAGCTGAGCGATAGTCCGGGGTTAAGGCATTAACCCTGGCTAAGAAATTGTATGGGGTTAAGAAAGACAGTGTGAAACCAAAAAAAAATTAGTATGGGGTTAAGGATAGTCTGGGTTAAGGACAGTATGGGGTTAAGGAAATGCAGTGTGAAAAGCATATTATAAATTTTATGCAAGAGTGATCTTTTATATAAATTTCTGTATCCAAACTGTAATCTGAATTACAGAGGTTTGAAATACCTCTTGTACGACTGTAGTAACTGGCAGGGGTTGGACTCAGGATTTGGATTGAAATTGTAAAGATGTGAAATTTACTGTTAATCATGTGCAATTAAAAAAGAATAAACTATCAAATACAGTGTTTGGCTGGTCACTGCCTCACTGGAATTATTTTAAATCCATGTAATATGATGGTGTGGTATTGATTGATATGTTAACAATCTTATTAAAAACAATTAAAATATGTATTCTGAAAAAGATAAATAAGCTTGAACTCTTTTATCATTTCATCAATATTGTTAACTATAGAGATCATTTATACTTTAAATTTCATATTCAAAAGAAAATACAAATGCATTTACATGCTTACTAGCTGTATTTCTGAATTTGAATTTGGTAAATGTACTTTGATATCCTTGTTGCTTTACTACAGTTTTAAGTGTGTGGTTTCTAATTGAATTAGTTTTAATTTCATTGGGGAAGTATTTAGTATATAAAGAATAATATATGAAACTATAATTGATGATCATTTAGAAACAGATACAAACAAAAAAAATCTGAAATTTGCCTGTGATTTAGAGGCTGTGTGATTCTAAACAATAAAATGTCAAGTTTTGATTTAACATACATATAAGTATGCCTTTTGTTTTTTAATGTTATTAGAATGGATATGAATTGATGGATTTTTTCTCATACTATATTGTTTTAATGATCTACTCTCTCAGATATTCAGGCTTGCAGGTGTGTCGTATTAAGAAGTTCACCACTGTATTTCTCTGACCAAAACCAATTAATTAATTTTGTAAATTTCACCTGTGGATATTATATTTGAGAGCATAATCTTCCATATTTTCCAGCAACTTTGTGAATAATGTGTGATATATTGGGGAGCCAGTGCCTTTGAAGGTTACAAATGCTGTTCATCATCATAACACGTCATTCTTTTTGATTGGTAACAAATTCCAACTTTAAAAAAATAATCTTTTGATTTTCCAAAACTGAATACAGGCTTTGATCTGCAGGATCTAGTGATATTGGACACTAATAAGAATTCAGTTGTCATATATTTCACACATCTTTTTTGGTATATTGCTTGTTTGATTTTTTTCTTCTTTTTTTATTCTAATCCACTTATTATTTGGGTGTACCTTCCCCCTTTAAGAAAAAAAACAATACTAAGCTGAACTTCCATTTCCTCTCCATCGGCTGTCACAAGCTGTTCCTTAGACAAGGCATATAAAAAATAAAGAGGTTTTCTTTTTAAGAAAGAGATGAAGAATAATACTTGACAAGAAGCTTCCTTGTGATGTAACCATGATAGAATGCTTTTATTAATCATCTCTCAAACCAGTATGTTAGCTAGGGATGTGTTTATACTTCATTTTTCAAAGGCAGAATAAGCGTTTTATTCTCAAATTTTCAAGGTTTGCAAGAGAGAGTGTGAACTGAGAAAGAAGTGAGAAAGGATTTGTGCAAAATTTGTTTAAACATGTGGAATCTAGTCAAGTACACGATCATTATGACGAACATGTTTCTCAAGGATGTGGTTTTCATGTATTTTATGTAGAACGTCTTGGTGACTCAAAATAATTATATATAAATTTGTAGATGGTTATCTCTTGCATCATAGTTCATAAAAAAAACTGCATGAGTGCTTTATACGATTGCACCTGTTAAGAATTAAATTCAGTGTTTCACAATAGCCATCAAGGTAGTTAGCAATGAACACCACTGCACTTTCAGACTAAGCATATTTCAAATTATTCGTCACAATGTAAATGCATCCTCATTCTTTTGCTAATTTCCTGTGATAATATGATCAAGGGCTTTGGAGTTTGTCTCACTGCTCCAGGGTCAAAGCTAAGCATGTAATATCCATCTCCATATCTCTTTATTTTCTTTCTTGTCATACTCCTGTTCTACTGTCTTTTTGTCCTTTCTTCTATTTCCTTCTTTATCCTGCTTTCTCCTTTTGTCTTCACATGAAATAAAAAAACATACTTTTCAGACGATGCCCTTGTTAATCAGCACACACCCTTAAAAGCATATTGGTATACAATGTAAGCAAAATATTGCAATTTCATCTTTTGAGATTCTCTTCAAAATTTTCCAGGGGAGTACCTCACTTGAAAGTCGGTCTACTGCAATTTCCTGTGACACGAATGGCTTTCGGCACGACCGGACAATCGTAACTAACCACTCATAAAACGCTGCTAGGTATATTGGAGGGCAAGAGATGGGCCGATTTCACACCCTTTCGCAGAATGGCATAATCCAGTTAAAGCTAGCTCAAATTCAGTTGTTTTGGTTGAGATATAAAATCACCTGTAAAGTGTAATTGGTTCCTCACTTGATTAGAAAAGATTGTTTAAATTTCAATTCTGAAGACATTAAAAAAATACAATGGGTATGTCTAGTTGAGTATTGCCTTAACAATACATTGTTTGTATACCAAGCATATAACTTTATATTATTTTGTACACAACAAATCCAAGAGTTTGAAATTGAATTGTGCTCTGTAAAATTATTAAATAATTGTGCATAGTTGGTGAAATGTGTCTCTTTTTTATTAGCACTTTCTCATTGTGCATAATCTTTTTAAGCTTTTTCCAATCCTATGAAAATTAAAATTTTGTTATCGATAAGACTTTCATATTTTCATTTTGTAGAGAGATATTTATATATAAGCATATTGTGAAGATGGCGAGACTGAGAGAATATTAAATGCTAAAACAGAAAATGTAATATGAATAGGCCTAGATGTTTTGAAAAAGTTTTCCTGATTCAGATTTTGGCAGTTATGTCTCCTCTAATTAATTAAATTATTCACCTTGAAAGTAATCTGATTTATCCCTTTAAGATGTTATAATAAGATCATGTCAATCTGTGCATGTGCCATCTTTTGTTTGATGTAATATTCAGTCTTGCTTATCAGATTACGAATCTACTTCTCTCCCACTGTTCCCTTGAATCACAGCCCAGCACGAACCCTTTCTCATTACGTAGCCTCTAATCCTAAAGACAGGAAAACATTATCAGTGACTTTCGTTGTGCTTTTCAATGGCTGTTCTATTCTTAAAAGCTATTTTAAAGGTAGTGCTCAGTGTTGGTAAATATTCAAAAATTTAAAAGCTCAAGGTGATACCTGAAGTTAAGAAATAGGCTAATCTGTTGAAAAAAGCGAGGACCTAAAACTTTTTTTTTTAAATAATTCTTTCAGCCTTCTCTGAAATTAGCTTCCTAGCAATTGAATTTAAAAAATATATTATTATGGAGAAAATTCTAGTAGTAGGCAATATATACTGACAAATTTTAATTATTCTGGAAGTTTATATGCTTTTTGTGACAGAGAAAGAATTTCAGATATTACCCCCCCCCCCCTTCAAATTTTACAAACTTGTCCCTCCTTGTTTCCAAATAAAACAATTACATACATAGACCTACATGTATGGGGTACCTCACTTCATTACATAGATACCCATCTTGATTGATGAAAGTTTTGTTTTGGTAATTATTAGGCCAATGCATGAATAGAGTGTAAAGCTACTTTTCCCCTTTATTGACCTGTCATTCTCAAAATGGTTTTGTATATATCATTTTTGCTTGGTCTCACTTTCAATGAATTATGTTGTATATCTATTTTCATGTTTATTTTGTTTAATTAAGAGAGACATGAAACAAATCAATGTAAAACCAATTTTCTTTTTGGAAACGATCCTTCAGCAAATTCTGACAAAACCCCCCCCCCCCAACCCCAGTACAAAGAAAGATTAAAGCACTATCTTTATATATTTGACTTTGTTCATGAAGTCACCAACTGGCTTGTTCATATCCTCTGTAAAACCCAACTAAATTATTTTGTATACTCTATTACCCTCCCTTTAAAGAAATGAAGGACCATAGTGGTTTTAACCAGATAAGCCTAAGATAAACTTAAGATTAATATAAAATTCCTGTTTAAAAAGGAAATTAATATCAATGTATACTTTCCTTGTAAAAGCTTAATATCGAGGATAGCATTCTGTTTCAGAGAGCTCAATATTATAGACTTATCCTTTAAACCTATTACTTTTTCATTTAAAATCAACTTGATTTTTAAGATATACTTTCACTCTAAAACCAATGAAAGTTTGAGGCAGATTTTCCCATTCATGAGTGTTGTTATTTAGGAAGCCTTTTCCCCTTTAAAAACAAGTTATTTTCATGATAGGCAGATTTTTCCTTTAAAAGTAGACCAAGATAGACTTTCCTTTTAAGACCATTGAAGATGTGAGGTGGATTTCCCCTTTAAATAAAGGAGACATCAGCTGTGGATCACCTACATGGTTTACCTGGTCATATGTTGTATCTGTCACATCATTGTCTCCAGAGGGGGGTGCCCATAGGGCTTGAGTAGTTGAGAACTATTCTGTAGCATATGTAATCCCCTATTGTTCTGTAGGTGACTAGTTTCTTAATGATTTCTAATGATGAGAATCCATAGTTGTTATTTCCTTCTCAGAGTCTGGGACAGCTAAGTGATCGTGAGAGCTCTGTTTCGAGGTGGCGTGTTTATGTGACGCACTCTCAGAAAAAAAAACCACTTAAGGTCATTGTATTTTTATTCGTGATCAAGTTAGTTCCTTGTAAATTATCACTGTGGAATATGGAGCTCACCATGCTATCTCTCATGCATATTGGATACAGTGTTAGTGGACTATTTTATTAATCATCATGGATCAAAAGGAAATCTGTGTAAATGGAAATGATGGTGAAGATATGAATTTTTAACATTGATAGAATCATGCATAATAACACAGGGTATACATCTGGATCCTCTCCATTTCAACTTTATACAGGATGATAATTATTTTAGCTGAGGCTTACATTCAAAAGGGAAAAAAAACTTTTGATCCAAAATAATCTAGAGAAAGCTATGGTGTTCTTAATGTGGTATTCTTGATGAATTTGATAAGGCAGACTTTGTGGATGCAGTGCAGCTCCATCCTTTGAGGAGCTGGAGGAAAAATGAAGCAATAGGATTTCCTATCCTTCAGATGAAGTTGTGATACCATACGGGTTGCTACACGTGGGCTAACATCCTTCTGTATTTGATATAGTGGTGCTGGCGCTTTACAAAACCTTCATCAAATTTCAATTGAAATTGGAAACCAGGTCTTTATAAACTGGACAGACTTATAAACGTCACAGACCATGTACAATGGGTAATCTCCTACCTGTCTTCTATGAACTTGATGTTTTACGCCTGACGGTAGCGTCCTGATTAGGAATCTTGTCATTACCTGTAACTTGATTAAAGGATTGTCCAGCACGGTACCGCTGTCTCTCCTACTCTCATCTTCATTCCATAAACGGGTTTCTAAACTCAGAGCGCTGATTAATGAATGGATATCTTGCTCTATTCCAACGGAGGCAGATGCTCCAGTCTTATAATCCAAATTATTGATTTAGTAACCATCTGCCAGCTACTGACATGAACCTTACCTTCTGAAAGAAGGGAGTCTTTTCAATTAAGTATTTGTTGGAGAAGGAAACTAACTTCAGCTATCTTGAGATGCTATGCTTAACAGTGGAGGTGGAATATTTTAAAAACTTGTGATGTAATCATTGTCTTACTGGTCTTATCATTCGTCAGTGGATAACGATCATTAACACTGTATTTTCAAGAGATCATTTTTTGTTCAAGATTTGTAAAGGAAGACATTAACACATAGAACCTGTGTGTTATTCATATTTTCCTGGAACATTAGTGGATTATATTTCATATATTTGGTGTGTGTGTGTGATGATGAGATCATTAAGCACTATGAAGTCCTTTCACCCCGCAGTAAGAAGATACAAATCTCTTGGTAAGTTGTTTTTTTTTAACTGAAAAAAAAAACCATAACATAGTTTGAAAATGTATGGAATGCTGAATATTATATCATGGGATTGTGTATCCATTCCATGGATGACACAATCAGCCTATTTATATTTTCAATCTTTATCTGTAGAAAATAATTTCACACTTCAAAACAGCATCACCCCTGCACAAATGAAAGTGACAGCAAAGTCAGAGAGGAGTGATATGAGAGAAAAGAGTACTCAAATGGGATTTATTTCCAATTCGTCTAATATCATTTCATCTACTATCATTCGGTCTACCATCAGTTCATCCACTATCCACATGGTTTAATTGCCATTTCGTCCACTCACCATTTTGTCTAAAAACCAGTTGGTCCAATAGCCATTTAGTCCATATAGGCCTACCATTTGGTCTAATTGGACTAAGTGTTGTGCAAAATGGATGAAAATGACATGGATATTAGACCAACTGGTTATGAGACGAAATGGTTATAGACGAAATGGTGATTAGACAAAGTGATGATTGGACCAAATGATTATTGGACCAAATGATAGACCAAATGTTGATGGATGGAATGGCATTAGACTAAATGAAAGTAGAACATTTATAGACGAATTGGCAATCAGTCCATGTAGTGAATATATCTTGCAGTTTTGGTAGCCATTTCAAAGTACCAGCCTAAATTATAGTTTTAATTTGTACAGCATTGATATGCTTATCAACGCTGAGTAGGGAAATCCCTTTTCTATGTTATTGTAAATATATGTCATTGTTATTGTTTTATATTGATGGAAAATAAATACAATGCCATAGTTATTCCCCCTCTCTCCACGCCACCCCACCCCCTCGATCTCTATAAAGAATCAGTATTGGAAGGGTTTGAATAAAGAGTTAAACCCATGAACTGATGAAAGTAGGTAGTCCCTGTGTAATGTCCTTTTAGAGGTTAAACTTCAGGGGCGGTATTCTGAACATTGTCTTTTCTCCATATTTTATCTTTTCTCAGAGATATGACAAAATCGGTATATTGGTGGATGTCATAACTTTTGTCACAAAAATTGTCTCTTCCCTTTAGCGCGCACCAAAACTACGCGACTTTAAATGCGTGTAATCCTTTAATACAAGCAAAAGATATGACAAAATTTATGACAGGGGGGTAGCAGTCATAAATTTTGTCATATCTTTTAGTACCAAATATCCCGATACCCTGCCGACTGAATGTCAAGCATATAATTATATTATTTAGATTAGATTGTGGTATTGGTTTTACTAATCATCCATGACAATTTTCTATATTATATTTTCATGCCACAATTAGTTAGGCCCTACATATTAATTCCTCCTTTTTTTCTGTTTTCCTTCTTTTTCTACTTCTCTAAAATCCTTCACAGCTCCCTGTCTCTCTTTGTAATTAAGCGCATCGATATTCGCGTAATTGCGCGATGCCAACAACTGTATTGGGGATACGCCCTACCTGTCACGGGGCCTTCCTATTGGCTAGAATGGCTCCCAATGGGAACTAACGATGATTTTGATTGGTTTGCTTCCGAAAAGATGGGCGGAAACTTAGAGAGATATGACAGGGAAAAGACAATGTTAAGAATACCGATTTGTGACAATCATAGCGGTGTCACATCTCGGAGAGAAATGACAAAATTTATGACAAAAGTTATGACAGTGTTCCAGAATACCACCCCAGGTGTCAACTGGTTCCCTTGGACTTGCATTATCATGTAAAATAAAACAAAGAAATGGAAACCATTTCTTGCAGTATTGGATTATTGTGTAGAGAGATTGATAGATCTGTTATCACCCATTTCTTGAGGGCTGTATGGGAGAGTGGTTTTTCATCATTGTAAAAATCGTCATGGAAATGTCAGCTGACAAGACTGATTATCACATCTGGGTTCTCTGGAGGGTTCTTATGAACAAGCTGTTGTAAGATGGAACTAAAGCTGAATGGCTTTTGAAAATCCTGACAACTTCAAGTGTGGTGGATTCTCAATTGAGTGGAAATGAACGAACGTGCTTGATATTTGACAGCTCTGTTAAACGATTATTGAGTATGAGGATAATTATGATGGTGATGATAATGATGATGATGGTGGTTGGTGGGAACGTGTCCTATAATAATAATAAGGGGTGAGAGACAGGTTAGTCAAAGGTTGATAAACTGCTTTAATTTTGTTTTCTTTATCTTGTCAAACATAAAAACATTGTAACCTGTTGTGGATTATATGATTGGTGTGGTGTCTGCTCAGACTTTGTTCCTCATAATTTTTCTCATGAATATCTGTTCTTTAGGCTGGTTACTGCTCCTTCTGAAGCGAATGCGATACTTTGTTATTCCATTTATTTTCTTCAATTTTCACAGCTGTTAAAAATGTGTTCTAAATGTCCCCCAAATGATATGATTGGCTACGTAAAGATGCCCAGTATGTTCAAGTCTGATTGATATGTCCCACATTCTAGTCTAGTTTTATTCAGCCTAGAGCATTATATTAAACATCACACCAATCGCCCAATACGAAACCTGACCTTTGACCTACAACCCGCTACTTTCCCAGCAGTCTAGCTCTCAAACCACTGTGGAATCAACTCTAAGAAAGTTCACCATCTGAAAGAAAAATAATGAATGAAAATCGTGTTTTTTTATATTATGTAGTTGAGCCGTCAAGGTATTGCCTTCCTGGCATTTTTATTTTCATTGACCAGTTTACTGTGGATCTTTGTCAGTTCAAAAAGAAGAATGTACTCTGCTCAAAATTACAAAGAGGACTTGTAACACCATCTTGTTAGTTTTTGGAGTCTCTTTTAAACCCTGATGGTATTATTTACATCAGAGCTTGTTGAAGTTGAGAGCTTATGGAGTCTGGATTTCGTCTTGGAGTAAGAAATGAAGCCGACTATCTGGGTTGCTTTTCGTGACCCTTGAGCCTATCATTGTATACAATATCTTGACATCAGGCCTCTGGTATGGGCATGATAACTTCTTCAGGGATATGTGGCAGAGTTTTTGTTAAGCCAAAGAGCAGTGACACAGTTCTTGAAAAGTTTCAGAGAAATAACCTCGTATTTTCCATCTTTTCTTTTGGTACAGATGGGGTTTTTTCATCAAGGGGATGAATGGTAGATTGTATGCAAGGAGTAGCAGGATTCAGAGCATGTTGTTATCATGTTTATCATGGATGTTTCTTCATTCAACAATATGTATAGGGTTGTGAAAGATATTTCATTATGTTTACGGGAAAAGTTATTTCTATTTGTAGAATTTGTGCGCACTTAATGTTGTGATGGAGGATCCGTGCCATTGTGAGGACTGACAGTGGAGAAATTTCAATTATTGAAAAATGCAGCTTGTTAACTGTGAAGATATTTCTGCACCCAAGCATGATTGTGATTCTCGTGTGGATATGGAAGCTTGGATCCGAGATATGAAATGTTGCATTATGAAATCTTCTCACAGACTTTGAGATGTGATCATGCCTACAAAGACACTTACGATTGACAATGTGGATATGTATTGAAATTTAGGGGAATACCCAAACTGTTTCTACTGAAATTGAAAGTCAACTTACCAAATTAAGTTTCACTTGATGATTCAACTCCAGAATATAGGCCTACTTGCAGGCTGTAAGCATGAAAACTATTTGTAAATAAAAGTGTTGAAATATGATATATTCCACTTGAGTTTCCTGAACAAGGAAGGAACAAGAAGATAAGAGAGCGCAAATAGACATTCTACTTTGATCAATGAACAGGCTTAGTCCTACAACATCGTTGGAGTAAACTAAACTAAACTAGATAATGGTTATTTGTTGATGCTAATGAACTCAACAACATGATGACGATACTACTACAGCAGTACACTTGTTAATAGAGATACAATCGAAAAGGGATAAATAGGCAATGGTGGATGTTCACTAACCCTGAAATGCTGAGAAATACCCTCAAGAAGAAAATTTGGAACATTTCTTGAACTTTCAGAGAAATCATTTTCATTTATGTATTTTTTATTGCATATTTTGATGAAGAAGACACATCTCATATCACAGAGGGAAAAATTAAGGTTCCAGTTGCAGTGTGATTTACACTGCATATGCATTATAATCATGGACTTCAAGAAAAGCAATGGCTTTAAGGTCAATGCTTTTACAAATTCTATCTTGGAATATTTTAAGATAATAGTGTGACTGAAAGAACAGATCTTGAATGATGATTCTACCTTGAACGGCTTTTCACTTCACCACTTATAAAGACTAATCAGGAGAATAGATTTAATTAAAATCATTGCTGATTGATTTTCTTTCTGTTCTGCTATGCGATGGCGAGTAAGAGATCAGCTTCATACAGTATTTTGAATGAACTTAATATGACGTCTTTCAGAGAGGGAATTTACAGAAAGCTATTCCAAGGTACAAATTCATTAATGTATTTAAGATAAGTTTGATAGAAAATGATTTATGTACAACAATTTCCTGTTAGTAATCTGTGCTTGCTTTCATGTAGTATATTTTGTCAAAGTATATTGTCTTATCCTGCAATAAAACAACAACAATGAAAATTGTTCTAAGGTGGTATGGCAATACTGAAACTATCCAATACTCAAGCAAGACAATACAGTCAATTTTGTGTTAGAATATTATTAAACCAATAAAGCAATAAGTTTCAAAATGGGTGGTTTTCGAACAAGAGAAATATGATAATAATCTCAGTCTGTTTTATGCAGTAAGATATGCTATTTGTAAGTGAAAATTTTATGGAGGAAATATTTCTTTCTATGTGAATCAATATCATGTTTCCCCAATGATTATAATTATTAATACAGGGAAATACATGTTAGCACCATATGCTTTCTGCTAACTTGCAGTTGCATATCACCGTTTCTCCTTAAAATGACCTTCGATTCTTCCGACTAATATATTCTTGGCCATCCGTTGCACTTGCCTGACCAATGCAAGCAATTATTTCCTCCTTAATTGTGTTTTAATTCTGCTTCGTTGACTCTGAGAAAACGAGAAGGATGTCAAGAAATGACAGGTCATATATCTCATTGAGAGCTAGAAGGTCAGTATAGAGCTTGGTGATAGATTATTGAGGTAATGCCCTTTAGCTTTGTGTGATTTCATAACTTAATTCAGCTTATCACACTAGACTGAATCTGAAATTTGATTTACTCTGATTGATCTTGATTCAGGAGCTTTAGTGGAATATTGCCCTCTTGTGATGATAAAGTGTGCAGTATTTTTCTTTGAATGTATCACAGAAACAAGATAGGACTATTTTATTACATTCTTCTTCCAAGTTAAAAATCAATTGTGGGAAATTTTTCTCTCAATAATTTACATCAATTTCACTGTCATTCCCTCCTTGTGAAAGCATTTTAGTACCCTTTCTTCAACCTTTATTCCATGTCACTTAGTTGATATGCATTGTACATTTTGCAGTTAGTGCTCGGAAGTCATTTAAATGAAGCACATTTTATAGTAGTAACTAGTTCATGTGTCATCTGCATGTCCCTTATGACTTTAATTGCTTGAGCTGATGTGTATAAAGAAAGGAACCTGCTAATTATTCAAAGGCTATCAGATCAATCACATCATGTTCTTTCACCTTGGTCTTAATAGGTGTGTTATCTTGATCTTCTTATCCTCTGTATCATAATGACAATTGGCAAGTGTTGTTATGTATCATGGATTAAATACAGACTATGACCTTGTTCTTATGTTAGGTAAAGGCAGCTTCTTTACAAACATTCAGTTGAATATCAGCTCAATCAGTTTTAGTTCATTAAAAAAATACTTTCATAACTGTACAAAATGAGTTTCTATTAAACCTCAAAGTTCACAAGAAAATCAATGCTTGTAATCACTTGGGACCTGTAGAAAGATGTGCAAATAAATGATTACTCATAAATCTGTACTTAATGCACCTGTTCAATTGGCATCGCACCATCACCATCATATCTTGCATGTGCTTCATATATAACTAATGATTTTGTCAAAATTAATTAACTCTTACCTTGCTCCAAGCACACAATTACTAACACCTTTTACAAGGTTTGACTAAGCAGCATATTTTGATTTCATAATTGTGGGGGGTTTATGATGGGGCCCAGAAAGAAATTGATAGACAAAAGGACCCAGAAAATTAGACAACTTTAAAAAAGTGTCATCCCGGTTCAAAACGCAGGGGCCATATATTGGCAGGCCTTTCAGAGATGGGAGCCCAGCAGCCCAACCTCTAAGATACGCCACTTTTACTGTTCAGCTCACTTTATCAATGTATTACACACTTTTGATGAAGTGTTAGTCAATCCATGAAGCCTAAAGATGCTTGTAAATTTGTCAGTATAATATTCTTGTCAACCTGAATAGATTTGTTTTTCAATTAAAACATACTAATTACTTTGACGACAAAACTTTGATCATTTTTATTATATATAGATTCTATTAAGTGCTCTCTGATGAGGTGTTTACATGTATTCAAATCTGAGTAGATTGTTTTTAGATTCATTCCATATTACACCACCCTTGTTTCAAACAGGGGTCACCATACCATGTACTTCTCTATTGTATTGTGTCATTTTGTGACATTTTTTATAAGATGCTTCAACCCAGATATTTCTCTGACCTCTGTATTACCCTCTTCAATTTTTTTGTTTTTCACAAGTTAGATATCAAATAAAACTTTTGCTGGTAGAGTAAGTGGGTATCTATGTCACAACCTTGCAGATTTACTTCATCTTTATTTCTTCCCCACCACATAAAGGCTGTGTTTATCTAATATTTTTTTAATATATCAAACACATTTTTCAGAGGCATGTGGTTCAAACCATTGATTTGTTCACACAATTTTGTTGGTTGTAAAATGCTCTCAAAATGGATACATGTAAGGTGTTTCTACAAAATTCTGTTTCACTCAATCTTAAAAAAGACGTGCGATTATTATTCTTTTATAGTAACAGTTAATACAGAATGAAATATGTTTTGAGGATTTTCTTGATTCAAAGCTATATTCTAGAGAATCAGATATATTTATTGATAAACCTACTGCACTTAGAACTTTTTAATGCACTTCTTATAAAAGGGAATTAAAGAAGTATATTGAGAAAACAGGGTCAGTGGGATTTAAAATTGAATTTTTAGTCCCTGTATGGCTGTATCCCACAAATAAATAATCTCAAATGATGTTAAGTCATTTGTTTTTATTTCACATGCCTCATCAAAAGCTTAGAATGTTAATAAAAATACAGATGGATTTAGATTGCTCGGGCCCTCTCATAGACATGGGTTGTTCTAAATTAATAAAAATTAATCATCATGCTTGAAGATGCACTCATCCTTATTATCATCTCACAAGACTTTATGTTGGTCACACCAGTATGACACGATGAACCCACATGTGGTCAGTCTAGTTCATGCTTCATGAATCATGTAGAGGAAGTCAGGATTTGTCAAAGAATTATAAATCCAGACACGCAGGGGCTTCATGTCCATTATTGTCCCCATGTTGGATTAAGTCTGGATTAATTTGGATTGTTCTCTACCCTCTCCCCCCATGTCTGACTGTTAATTGGAAGTGCTCATCACCCCAACCCACTGACTCCTGTATTGTCTTATTTCCATATACGGTTAATAATGCAAGGACTATCAAACCATAGAGTTAGTGGCCTGGGAACTTGTCCTACATTTTATCCCTAACCCTGTATTTAGATTCATCAAATAGCTACACTATACAGAATACAGTGAATGGGTTAACTCTTCTAGGAGGTGATCATGAGTACATGGTCTTCTGTTAGACTCATCTGCTGTAGACTAGTCTTGATATAATGCCTTTTTAGAAACAATTTAAATCATGAAGTTTGATATTAATGACAATCATCATTTGATTATCCCTTGCAATCTTGCACATTCATTAAATTAAATTCACAAATCGTGATTCGTTTTCTCCCCTACTTTCAAATTAGATAAGCTAATAAAGGCAATTATCATATTATCCCCCAAAAAATAATTCAGCATGCAAAGAGTTAAATTTTAGCTTAAAAACAAAAATAAGAATTAGAGGAGGGAATGGACTTAGTCAGGCATCTATCTGCAGAAATTACACAGAATGAGCTTAGTGAAAGACATGTCAGTGCAGGTTAAAATGAGGTTTCAAGTGCAACTTGTATGAAATGCATTATGTTTAGTGCAAAGCTTCCTGTTCCTATTCAGTGTTTATTTTTATCAAATGTGTTTGATTTTACAATACTAGTATGGCCTATATGTTGATCTCTCAATTTTCACACTTTCCAAAGTAGAATAAATTTGATTTACTAATCATATTTTATCTTTGTCTTTTCTTCCCCCCCCCCCAAAAAAAAATCTATTTCTTCTTCCTTTATCTTCGTATATCCCGTATACCCTTCTCTCCCTCTCTACTATATCATTCTTTTCCTTTTTTTTCTTATGGCATCATCTACCGCTTGGACCAATACTTTCAACAAAATCCATCAAAATAGGTAAGTCTACTTGCAGAATATCTGTCAGGATTTTAAGAAGAGTACAACACCCCCCCCCCCCCCAAATAAAAGCAACTTCATGGGTTATACATACAACTCCTTGGTTATTCTGTATTAATTATAATAACTAATTTTGTCAAAGTGAAAATAATCCTCAAATCATTTCATAATCCTCTTGAAACAGAGGCAGATTTTTCTGGTAAATGTCCTTTGATTCTCTGGTACTTGGAATTCTTCTTTGCCTTCTTCATTTATTTTCTATATCACAGCTCATTATCTGACTTTGATTTTGAGTGATTCAAGCTTGAAAATTCTGCATGAATGACATTAAGTGAATTATGGGACTAATTTATCTTCTTCTTAATCCCTTTCCCTACCTCATGAATAGGCACGTTCTGATGAGAAGCAAAAGGGATTATTTTGGATTAACAAAGATTAATGTAACTGTGAACAACTGTTAACCACTGAGTTACTAAATGATTATCTCTTAATCCATAATGGTTAACTGACATTGCTCATTTAACACACTGTGCCATTAGTGTGTCATGTATGGGATTAATTTGCTCAATGTTAGATTTAGGGTGTTGCATTGTCGTATGTGATAGAGATCAATCACTCATTACATTTAGAAGATATCTAGCCATTGTTTGGTTATAAACAATCTTTGTTGATTTATAGCTGAATCATACTTTATAAATCTCTTGATGTTAAAATGAAATATGATCGACAGATTTCAGTTCAGGAAACAACTCCCTGAAGATTGTGATCTTTCAGGAAAGGATTAAAATTACATGTCCAAGATAAAGATTAAGTGGCCATCATTATGCTTTTAAACAATAGATGTTGACATATATCATTGCTTTAATATATATATTTATTTTGTTTTACAGATTATTATTTATTTAATTTTTGTTTTTGGTTTATAGTTTCAAAATTCTATTTTTCAAACTGAAATGCAGTAAAGCTATCAATTTTCATTTGCTGTCATTACTGTTAACAGTTCAGAAAATTATGAATCTAAAATCCTTTTTTAGGCCATTTGAATGATTGACTATTGGGGCAATAGTTTTGATCAATGTGTTATTATGAATAAATACAAGTTAATGAATCCTTTTCGGATAGAGGTATATGCTTGGTATCCTTGATATTCCAGGGACTGAACATGCTTTTCATTAGGTTTGGTTTGATTTTTCCATTGGGTATCAGAGGGGGTGGGGTGGTGAATTGGACCACTTTCAGGGGCACAAACAAGCAAAAAAATATATATTAAAAATACCACTTTAAACACATCATGAAGGGTATAGCTCCAGTTCTTGTCCCTGATGCCCTATTTTTTTTGATACACTGCCGTTAGTTTGGACCAGATACAAGTTGCATATTAAAGAAGATATAAAACATACCCTGGATTTGATTTCTTTCCAAGTACAGTACCCAGTCAAAAAACAATGAGGTCATTTATTTTAGAATGAAGGAAATCTATGTTGAATGCTGGAAGGAAGTTGTTAGAATAAGATGAATTTATAAAGTGTCAAATTCACTATGAGTGGATGACAATATTTGTCTCTTCAAAGATTGACCTGAAAGTGCACAAAGAAAACTGTAAGATCATTCACAATAGTCATTTCTTTTGAGAGAACAGCCACAGGCAATATTTCAAATAATGCTTTAAATATAAAGGATGACAAAAAAAGGTATCTCAGCAAACTGAAAATGTGTATTTGTATAAAGCAGAGCCAATAGGTGGTTTGAGACGGCCTTGAAGTTTGTCAGTTCCAGGTATTTTCTGATTGGGAAATTTACCCAGATCAGAAAATACCAGGTAATATTGGCAATGTGAAAGCAAATTACGCGTGACTCCCCGAAAGAAAATACCCACAAAATTACGAGAACTTTCGCAGGGATTTTTCCAAGGTCGCAGGTATTTTTTTACGGGAACTTTTAGCCCAGCGTGTAGTTGAGCGCGAGCGCCTTTGGTGGCTGCTGAGCTAGTGATTTTGAATCTCGCGCCTCACTTGCTTATCAGACCATACTGTGCATGTTTGTAACTTCAGGAACTTATCCGAAGGGTATGTTTTGGGGCGGTGTGAATGTAGGAATAATAAATAGGTACTCTTTAGCCTAAAAAAGTTCTCTTAATTTAACGGGGATTCTTATGATTGAGGCAGTTTGAAACCACCTAATGAGGAAGTTGATGTAAAATAGGCTGCTTGCATTAGAAGTCATATGTCTTAGCCCTTAGAGAAGGCCCTATGTCTGATATGAAGTATCAGAACAAGAGCGACTAGTAAAAAGCTACTAATCACTCAAACCATGGACCTCAGAGTAGTAGGTCTATGCTCAAACATAGGTGAGCACACCACTGGCGCATTCATAGGGTCAGTGCTTGTCTCTTCTCAGTCCCTGCATGGCATGAAATATTAAAATAATCTCAGTCGTGCAGCCTTGTCTCAGTAGATGATTTTGATACTTATGCTGAACTTGTAAAATTTGCAAACCAATGATATTAAAATATCGTTGTCTAACCGCAGAAAGGCCGTTAACGTATTTTGGCACCAAGAAATCTAATTTTGTTTTATAGCTGAAATGAAAAATGCATGTCATGAACTTCCTTCTGGTACCATTCTCAAACCTAAATGTGACGTCATTATGACAAAATAAGCAAAAACGTTTCCACATGCTTTAGCACATAGATGCGTCCTTTCTCTGGGAATGCTTCTTCATTCAATATGCGTACGTACATAGACCGATTCGCACTAGCGGCCTTTCTGCGGTCACTGGATTAGTGGATTGCGTATTTTTGTTAAAGGGCGTAAGGTATTCCTTCTTAAGATTAGAAAGTGTTTAGAGTGTTCTAAATTAAAAAAATCAATGAATAAAACATCTTGCTTTGTCAGAAAGTATGAGAATTAGAACAGAAAATAATACACCAGCTGCTAATAGCACAAAAATAAGGTCAAAACATAATTTGCGTTTTCTCAAAAATATTTCAAGGAAAGCTTATTGTTTAAGTGAGTGCAATAATGCTCACTTTTGATCTATGCATTGGCAAATTGACCCCTGTCTTTTTAGCCTTTGATCTCATGGTATTTTAGTTTTACACAATTTTCAGTCTTGTTACTAACCATGTACAGTGAATAAGAATATTATAAATCAACCCATAAAATGATATTTCTACTTTAGTATTGCTACAAATTGCCAAATTTTGGAATAACACCCAGGAAATTAAACTTGGCGAATGTTTAGTACATCTGTCTGTCTGTCATTCAAATTTCCTTTATTACCCTAACAAACTTTCCCAGGGATGTAAGATTGTTTGGCTGATGTATAAATGACAGTTGTCAGTTTTAGAACAATGGTTTTTAACAGTTGGCAAGAAACAGGGGGCAGTACATTGATGAGTGAGAGAGGGGCTCTTACTGCTGATTTGTTTGTGATTTGTCCAATAATTTCTTTGTCACAAATCCTTTTGAAATTATAAACCTTTCTGTTATGATTGCAACTTTGATTTCAATTATGGCTATGATGGATTAACAGATTTGAAAGTTTTCTCTAAGGATTTTAGGGGACTACAGGTTAAAATCACTTTTGGTGGAAGGGGGCTGGAGGTATAAAAAAAAAATCCCTCTTGGGGGTGAAGGGGGTGTCTTTTATTAAACTCTTAAAGATTTAAATAATCAAGTTATCTATGGTTGACCTTAGGCTGATTTTATAGATGATGGATGGATATTAGTGAGTGATCCACCTGTGTGCTCCTGTTCAGTTGGTATCAGGGGTAGGGATGAGGGGGGTAAAGTGATTCAGTTCACCCCTATCCCCTTCCCAGTCAGATGTGATGGTAAGAAGGCTGATTTCAGTCTTTATGATTGAGATAATCTCAAGAGACATTTGTAGGAGGGGAACTCCAGCTTTTTTTTATAGGTATAATTTTGAATTGTGGTCTTAGGTAAACATAGAAATAGCCTATGAAGTCAATCTGGTCAAAACGTTGAATAAACATTAAATTGATAATTAAGATAGCCCTATACAAAATATATGGATAAGTACAAAAGTAGGTTTGCAAATAGATACTGAAATTAATAGGTAACATGAAAAAATTATGTGTTAAGTAATTTGTGGAAAACATGTTTCATTATTGCAGGCTTACTATGAATATTCTTCTAATTTGTAGAAAAAAATAAAAATAAAAATCCTTTCTTAGAACAAGTTTAAAACAACTATGGTTATGGTGAGCTTGTTTTTGTAGTATCCATGCAGTTCAAAATATTGAAATATTACCATTACCTGGTATATGATAATTGGATTAACATTTGTGTTTGAATAATAAAAAAACTAGAGCATATCCTTTTAGGGGTCTTGTTGTAGGAAATAGGTCTATTGAATGACGTATGCCGGCCGGTCGGCAGACAGCTTTGTCATCTTACTTTGTTTTGACTATTGATTCAAGCTCACAGATGAAAGAAAGCATCCGAAACACAATAAGTTAACCTATATAAACAATCCATGTTGGAGAGGAAATGCAATCAGCATTGCGTACAAGATTTCTGGAATTTCATGAATAGGGCCCTCTCTGGGTTTTTTCGTTCTCTTGTATAAACTTGCATTCATTAGCTACTTGCATTTTCCCTTTTGTTCTTTTTGAATGAAATGAAAAGTAAACATGATTTTGAAATGTATTGAAAATAATTCCATCAAGTCATTTGAATAAATTCTTTGGGATTATAAATCATATCCGTTTGCCAATTCTGTAAAAGTAAAAAGGAGTTTATGTATGACACTTCTAAACTCCACCCACTTAATGATTTTTCAGTATTAATCAATAATTCCTTCTAATATAAATAACAAATAGCACATCCCTCTTGGTTTTATTGACAAACATGCAAGTGGGAGTCCTTTAACCCCCTCCAATGTGTGTAGCAGACCATATTACGCTTTTGACCAATCACATCACACCCTTGCCTCATTAATAATTACACAGATCTATTGTGGAGAACACACAAAGAGTTCAGAAGTGCACACACATACACATTTGGTTTTGAGCCTACTGCACACATGTTTTGTGTCTGTACTGCATACATCCCACACACTGAGAAATGTGATTCATGTTGTATTGTCTAGAGACGCTCATGAATGTTATGGTGGTAATTTTCCAAGATACTTGTTCTCACAATTCAGTTGGAAGGCAGGATTCTGAACTTTTTGCTCATGCATGAAGTCGAAGATGACTTCCAGATTTTTGGTAGTAGCCCTGTGAGATTTTGAGATGGATATTGTTGTGATATAAGCTTAAGCTTTTATGAGATGCCAGAAATCAACAAATCATTTTAAGAAGACTGTGCTGATGAACATCTAGAAAAATAAGGATATAATGGATATTTTTATCTTCAAAGGAATACTTGAAATGAAAAAAATGACAATTTGAGTGAAATTACTGATTGTGCAAGGACACTATGGAAACAAGGAAATTGCCTTGAGAATCATATTTTAGACACTCAATGAGAGGGTTATTTTTTAATGATCATTAGAAGTTGTTTGTTATGGATGAAATGGTTGGTTGAGTCAAGAAGGATTTACATATTTATTTGGAATAGTAAATTTTGGATTAAAATCATCTCGATGGGCAAGATGGGAGCTTCTAAGACTGTTAAGAGAGTGGTGTCCTGTTTTACCGTTGAACAGGAGGGTTATGAAGGTAAGAAAACTTTTCCGTTTTAAAAATGATTCAATTGTAAAAAAAAAATATATATATATATATATATATATAAATAATTTATTGGTTGGATTGCTTAACTAAGCTAGTCGTACAGACTGTTTCACCCTAAGGCTCATCAGCTCCTACACAGTCGAGCACTATTAGATATTGCAGTATATCACTATATACTTACCTACCTATATATATATATATATATACATTCAAAGCAAGAAGACTGATTTAATGATATAGGGTCTAGATGTTTAACTGACTTATCCATCGTATATTTTTTTAATATGATAGGCCTATGCTTCTGAGTTATCTATACTAACATCAACTAAATACTTAACTAAACTATTAACTAATACAAAACTAGTAATCCCAACTAATATTTTTGTCATTCTGAATTACCAAGATGTTATCTCTTCAGATAAATATGTTGCCTAATCAAACCAAGTGGACTAGAAACAAAGTCTATAGGAATTACAAATTCATTAGTGAAATTTTGAAAGAAATAGTAAATTGGAATACAGAAGTACAAAAAAAAACAAGTTGTATATAGGCCTGCATATAGAAGTAAAAACTGACTAAGATTGTCTTTGAATGAGTTAAGAATTGTTTTGTTGCTGGATTCACAACAATAGAAGCACGCTAACTACACTCATCTCACCAATCAATATTGACATAAAAACATTTGGAGAAGTAGATGAGGCTAACATATAACCTACATGTACATTGTGTACATAATGTACATGTACTATAAACACAGGGTTATGTAATAACACTTGTTCAGCTAATTCCAGAATAGTTATAAAATTATTTTTACCCCAGATTCAACATATGTCAGGTATGGGGGAATTTTGCCTATGTATGATTTCATGATAGAGATAAGGCCTATTTGCTTTATTTTTAATTTTTAATTGTTTTTATGACAGTAAACTGTTTAGAGTGCTGTTGAATAAGTACAAAATATATTGGGCCATATACCATGACCTATCGAGTACCCCCAAAGGAGCAGGGAAGGTATATATTCAGTCAGACTGCAGGTCCCAAGAAAGTGGCTTCTTTCATCCAAGTGATATTCATGACTTGAGATGTTTTGCATATTTAATGAGCTTGATGCGGACCAAAACACCTCTTTTCACTCGGTCATTGCTGCTCTAATTGTGCATCGAATTTCATGAATTTGGTACCATTGTAAAGAAGAAGATTCATTCTTTCAGGTCATGTGTTTGGATTTATTTAAAGATTTTGTAATATAGGTTAAAATTTTGATCTAAAATATGCTACAAAATAAATATTTTCACCTGACAAAAGCTGCTATTTTCACACTTTATTTTTGTTTGAGCCCAAATGATTTTTATATCATGATAAAGCTGAATATGTATGCTTTGAAATGATATAGGTTTCAAAATAAGAATTGGTTTAATCGGGTCAAGATCACACTTTTCATTTGCCAAGTACATAAAGCAGCTTGAAAACAAGAATACTGCACTCTGATTGGTCAAAGAGACCGCACACTGGCAAATTCCAACGGTTCCAGTGCCTGGGTTCGTGGGAAGGTCACACTTCCCATGTGGTAATCTCCTCAAATACCCCGCGCCTGTTGTTCTGTGAATCTTATCCAGCCAATCAGAACTCTGGATTTCATGCAAGTACAAAATTTCAGAAATCTCATCTTGTACCTTGGTGGGAAAAGTGTGATCTTGACCCGATTAAAAGGTGCTGCATATCAAGAGTGGCATTGTGAGAAAGTACAGAAGTTCAGCTTTATGTTGATATAAATATCATTGAGGCTCAAAATAAAAAGTTTTGCACAATTTGCAAAAGAAAACAGAGGAAGAAAATTCAGTTTTGAGGCACATTTTCAGGCCAGAAATTTACTTATTTAACAAAATATTGTATACAAAATAAATGACCAATATGAAAGAGTAACTTTTACTCTATCTGATGGTGCAATAATATTTCATTTAACTTGAGGTTAAAACAGGTAAATTCTTAGAGAAAGAAAATCTCACGAATCACGAGATTTTGCAAGGAGGAGGATTCAGCCACGAGATGATTTGGATGAATCTGGCCTTTTTGCTCATTAGCATAGGGACCTGCGGTCTGACTGTATTATGAAAGGTCAAGTCCACCCCAGAATTTTTTTATTTGAATCAAAAGAAAAAAATCCATCAAACATATAACACTGAAAATTTCATCTGAATCAGATGTACAGCAAGAAAGCCTGACATTTAAATGTTTCGCTTAGTTTTCACAAAATAGTTATTTGCACCACTCTTGACATGCAAATGAGATAGTTGATGATGTCCCTCACTCACTATTTGTTTTGTTATTTATTGTCTGAATTATACAATATTTCAATTTTTACAAATTTGACAATAAGAACTTGACTGAACCATAAAATGTTAAAGACAATGGTAATTCTTCATATTCAGGGAGGAATAAAAATCCCTTCACATGACAGTGAGGAGAAAATTAATATTTCATATTTCATTAAAAAAAAAAAATAGTGAGTGGATGATGTCATCAGTCACCTCATTTGCATACTGACCAGGATGTGTATATATAGGCCTAACTGTCTTGTGGAATTAAGCAAAGTTTTAAAATGTCATAAGAAAATTTTGTATCCGATTTCGATGAAATTTTCAGTGTTATTCTTGTTGGATTATTCTCTTTTTATTCAAATCAACTATATGTTGAGATGGACTTGTCCTTTAAGAAAAAGACCCTAATCCAAAACACTGATGATAGATAATCTGTAAAATAAATGATAAGTTTTTTTTTCTTCTTCATTTTATCCCCCCTTTCTATTATGAATTACGGTACTGATGTGAGAAGATTTCAGTGATAAGTCCAGTGGGTGATGTGCAGGGATCAATATTTTCTGCCAAATTGGATCAAATCATAAAAGTGAGCAGAAGACAATTAACCATGTGAAGCGAAAAGTCAAAATCCTTCATGCGGATTGCATTTATATGCAAAGGATCCTGGTTGTATACAGTAAAAAGAAGGATATGTCTTCTTTGTGAGAAGTGCAGGTTGATAATCTTAACAGCTCCTAAGAAATTATGAAATCATTAATGCTTGTGATAAGTGGGTTCTATCAGATTGTGCTAAAATTTTAGTTAGTGGAAGCAACCAATTTTAACACCTTATTTCAAAGTTGATGGTTCCAGAATCAAATGGGAGGCTGAATATGCAATATTTATATCAGTGCACACGTACCATCCAAAATATACTGTCGCACTAATAGGTGACATAATGATACGATTCAATTCAATATCCTGAGTAAACAAATGCAGCTGCATTACGCATATTACTAAAGAGCCTACTGGCTTAATGGGCACTGCTACTGCTCCAGTGATGATGCGCATTTGAATCAGAGGGATTTTGATGTTTTTTTGCTCTCTATAATTATTTCAGTTATTTTTTCATTTTCATAGATTAATTAGGAAAAATAGATTATTTTTTAAGTTAGTATATTCATGAACTTCCAAGGAATTGTACAACAAAAATAGCGAATATCCACATTCTTGCAATTATACCACATTTCACAAAGGTTGGAATAGACACCATCTAATTCATGATTTAACAGACCTTAATGACATTTAATAGCCTTCAGTGTATGTTGACCATTACTTGCAAAATCTATTGTTTGTAATTAACACTGTTTAGTAAGTATGCAGGATCCACTAGCCTTCTAGCTTTATACACTTTGTTCAAACTGACAAAGGGTGTGTATCACAAAAAGATACAATCAATATTTACTATTGTTCATATAACTTTTTGTACATAGTTTGCCATAGACTTACAAGTGAACTTCTGTTTATGCTCAATTGGCATTGTCGTTTGTGTTACAGGGCTGAGGTCTGGTTAATTGATTTAAGATAAGCCTATCTTTTGTTTTGTTTTGTAACAGACCTAACAGGAATTCTTGACTGGATTATAAGCAAGTAGTAGTATCTCAGTAAACATATTAACCAAGGTTCCCTCAATGTTGTAAAACACTGTTGAATCACATAGAGCTACAGTGGTACTACTACTTAGTACATTGCTTAGTATAGTCATGTGCATTTGTTTATTGTAAAATGATACCCTTTTCTGTGTGATTTCTCATTAATATGATCACCTGAAGCTACTAGAAATTTGAATGCTGAGATATTGTAACATGTTCTGGAAATGTATTTCTTGGAAGCCCTTGAGATCACATTTTCTTTTTAGAATATCTATAGTAGATGTATTGTGGTCAAGTGAATAAAGTTTTATATTGCCAATGGCATAATTAGCAATTTGAATTCTACCATACATGTATGTAGTTCAAATATCATTTTGAGAAACATTTGTTTAAATTGTCATTCTCTACCCAGGTGTTAAATGTGTAGGCCTAGGCTATAATGATATGAAGAGATTTTTTTTTTACTTATGCTGCAGAAACCCAGTAGTACCTATACTGTCAAATCCAACAGTCAAAATGAGTCATGATAATGATAACATGTATTTTATATGGAAATATTCTTTCTAGTCATTTTTAGTTAGATATTGTGAACATCTGTTTTTATGTAAATGGAATACATGCGTAAATACAGCTCAGTTTGCTTTCAGAATAAGGACACAGCAATAAATGTATCCATTTCATACAAGCTACACACTAGTATATATTACATGGTTTCCTATACCTCTGTTCTGATGAAAACAACCTTCATCTCAATTACACCTTCCATTACATTTTATTGCATACGCCTCTTTGTTAATGTAAAATTAATTCATGGGATGCATTAATGTAGATATACGCACAATCTTTTTTTAATTGCAGGGGGTTAGATCCATAGCCTTATATCCAATAGAATCTACTTTGATTATAATTTACCTTGGTGAAATCATTGAAATCTCCATTTCATTTTCATGATTGTTTTCTTGTAATTAAACCTGCACAAGTAATGCTCCCAATATTTTCTGTAAACAGATATGACATCACTTAAAGCTAGGCCGTGGATAGGGAAAAGTATGGAAACCTTAACATTGGATTAAAGCCAAAATAACAATTTTTGCATTATTAGAGAGGATATATAATTCAGCGCCAGAGTGCAGTTAATTC
Organism: Lytechinus pictus; assembly: GCF_037042905.1. NCBI lineage: Eukaryota > Metazoa > Echinodermata > Echinoidea > Temnopleuroida > Toxopneustidae > Lytechinus > Lytechinus pictus. Next base: position 30,938,030 of record NC_087259.1, on the reverse strand, counting down.
ATTTCCGAAATTGTTTAGCCTATTTACTTTTGCCTCTAAAATTGATTTAATGTGATTTTCCTGTTGTCTGCAGTACGTTGAATGAGGATTTTGATTATTCTTTAAAACGAATTGGAAGAGTGAATCTGTATAGAAATATGTTGCATTGTATTATTCTTGAAATCTGAGAAACAAACATTGTGATGTTTTATAACAAGCTAGTTATGAATGGCCAGTTTCTTACCCTCTGTTATAAACTACTAAAATCCTGCAATATAATTGGTTCAAAGCATTTATTATTATTTCATGAAACAATTCCCTGGTTATTTTTATTATGATGACTGAAATTGAAGCCCAATACATTATCATGATATATTTAAACTTTTAAAATTTTCTGCGAATTTATATAATTTGTTTATTTAATTTGCATGATTAGAAAGTGCATTTTCTGAAAATTTACAAGCATATTTTGCTGAATGGTAATTTTAGAAAAGAAAGTTTAAACCAAGTGCAGGGTTCCCAGCCCATCAGGGAAATCAGGGACAAATTATTTTACTTTTTTCCAGTCGGAAAAATCAGGGAATTAGATAAAAAAAGAAATACCTCAAATCAGGGAACACATTTGTTATAATGACTTGTAAGACCTTCCCATGATTGCCTGGAGAACATAAATATTATAAGCAACTGGAATGAATGCATCTGATTGGCTCAGAGCAAATTTGTCAGTAATACCGGGTATTCACTTGTAAACCTTCCAATGATGACTGTCTATTCATTCCATGATGAATCACCTGAATATCAAGTCCTTGAATATAAATAAATTTTGACTTAATCATATGATATGTTTCTCTGGGAAATGTGCTTCAATGATCAGCAACTTTGAATCTGACTCACACTCATGAAAGAAACTTAAAAATTCTATTCATTATTGATTTCCACTTCATAAAAAAAAATCATTACCCCGTATATCAAAATCATATACAAACAGTTAATAGAAATTAAAACATATATCAATGTAACTTCAACCAAAAAAAAAAAAAGTATTAAAAACGTAGAGTTTAGACATAGTTATAAATAAGGTTGGAAAAATGAGTAATTGCAGGAATGCACCGAAAAGCCTCTATAATCATCTCAGCCATATATAGAAAACAAAAATAGAACATTATAGTTTTGGTAATATTTTTAATATAACATATTACCTTTAAGATACCAGATGTTGGAAATCTTATTCAGATAAATTGAAAGAATGCTCTCAGTTTTCAAAGTACCATAGTCATTTATATGATTTCAACATGTGTGTTACTTGAGATTTCCTTATTGGGATTAGTTCCATTCTATTCTGCATTGTTATATCTCGATCACAATGAGCTGTAAATTTTCAAGAAATTTGTATTCTAATGGCTTTTTCTTTAGACCTTACAATGCACCATTAAATACATTCTAAGCAATAGTGATAATAAATAGTATCTAGGGTATTTATACTGTGCACATATCCACATGGCTAGGGGCTCCCATGTATTCCCTCTTAAGCTAGGCTACCGATTCTGGGGCTCACATCTTTTTGAGAAATTACTTCCTGCTGGTATCATTTACCTCACCTGGGTTGAGTGCAGCACATTGTGGATCAATTTCTTGCTGGGATTCAAACCCACGACCCTTGGTTTCAAAGGTGAGTGTGACAGCCACCAGACCATATAATTCTCCAAATAATGAAAGAAACAAGACCTGAATTGTATCTAGATCTGAAAATAGGACATTTTCATCCAATCATATCCAAGGATTGTAGAATGCCAATATCTGCTTACCTATTCAAAGGCACTCTGAAAAAAATTATCTGTTCATTTGAAGTGATATTTGAAAAATTGTGCAATACCTAATCTTAAACTAACCATACATCCTTCCCAGTTTGTGGGAACAGGCCGACTTGTTAATGAAATCACTCAAGAAATTTGCCTTGTGATTAAATGCTGGTCATGCAACACACTCACAGAGGTATGCAGGGAGGGTTTAAACAGATGGAAGGCAAATATTGACGTCGGTTAATCGCATCACTTGCCCCTGAAAAAAAGGGCTCCCTCGTCTAGACTGATGAGAGGATGTGGACATGTTTTAAGGTGAATCTGAGAGGAGTGAGTGATGATTTGGATTGTTAATGCATCAGGAATTTGTACTTGGTCTGTGATGTCACTGATGATGAAATTTGTGGTTAGAGTGATATCTCCTTGGTTTAATAATAGTTCAATACGATTGTATGGGGTTTGGGTTTTGATGAGGGGAGGCTCAAGGATATCATCAAAGAGGGTTGGGGTAGCATGCAGTCATAAAATCTTCCCCTCCCCTTCAGTTTTCACACTGTTTGTTTCAATTTGAACAAATAAGGGTCAATTGAGAACACCATTCTAGACTCCCAACAAGTAACTTGCATTAAAAGGCATAAAATGTACTGCATGAATTATTTTGTTCAGAATAATTCTTCATTGATATTAAAAGGTATTAAAATGGTCGCATAGAAGGCTAGACCTGTGTGTGGCATGGAAAATAAATTGACTCGTTAATTCACATTAAGTTCATGGCTCTGCATGGTGTTGAGTCAAGATCATGATGTCATGTGCGAATTCTATCATGAATGTTTAACCCATAAAGGGTAAACTAGGGAATAAATTACACCATGTTTGCAATGTAGAGGTAGTTTCAGTACAGCTTCTGCTTCTGCATGTAGTTTTAATGTGTAATTATCCAAGACCTGTACGTCAAATATTTATTCATTTATTCCTTAATGAATTTAAGCATTCAAATATTTTCAGTTAAGGGGATACACAAATTTTTTGGGGAAAAAAAAAATCCAAAATTGATATTGGATAGTAAGCATTATTACCTGATAATCGCCTGCAAGAACAGAAAAATCTGTCAAGAGGAGCCACATTGATGAAATATTTTAGATATATGTTTTGATAATATTCAGTGTCAGCTGGGGCAATTATATCTGTATAAAGTTTTTATACAAACAAGAACTGGATAGGTGTATATATATTTTGTTATGTTAGATTTATTCATAAGACTTAGATTAGTGATATTATGACAGTGTCAGTTAGGTGAGTATCAGTCTTAGGGTCATGAATCATAAGGGAAAGACTCAATTCCATTCTAGGAGCAGATGTCCTTTAGCAGGACAATTTTCTCAATTTAACACACTCAACCCAAGTGAGATGGAGGATAATGATTCTAAACACATGATGACTTGCAGAGCACCAGACCTGTCAAATCTAACTGAGTAAGAACCCAATTTCAATATACTGAAATAAACATCCTCTCAGACAGCTAATCAATATGACAGTAAATTGTAATTTAACTTACCGGTAAATAATGAAAAAACAGACTGATGAACACACAGATGTAGATTATTGAAGAGAGATTCATAAAATGGGTTTGAAATATTGATTAAATGCACATCAAAATACAACAATAACAGATCAGACAATGATAAGAGAAGAACGAATTTAACAAATAAGAATAACTTGGTGGGGGTAAAGCAGGGGCATGTTGCTGAGAGAGATGTGTTTGAATGCTATTCAAGAAATCAAACACAAGTCCTGAATACGCACAGTTGATTGGTTGAATATAGATTTGTATTCGATTACAACTCTTTGTGAAACATGCCAAACTTGTTTTGGTGCCTGGATTCTGCTCTGATCTTTTAAACAAAATTCAAAGTTTAAAAGTTCAAATTTACCCCTAATCCTCCAGAAGAATATCATGTTCATGTTTTGTTTTTCAGTCTCCCTGTGTCTAGCTTTATGTTTGATTCCATTCAATATGTCTTTTGTTCAGTGAACTTTTGACCGCTTTTGTACAACAGTCAAAGCATCTAGGTGCTCCCTACAGGTGTCCAATAATTATGGTTAATAAATATATTGTTCATCATGTCCTAAAAGAGTTTTAATAGTCTTTCCATTGCTTTTGACTGCTTTTCTTCTATTCTTCTTCAATCACTAAGGCATGAAAATTTGAAGGCTTGTGAAGGGGTCATTACGTGTTTCTTGTCAAAAAATACTAGGTGCTAAAATAATATCAGAATCATGCTATTCTTTTATGATTTATGAAGTTGATTCTCAGATCTTTTCAATCACCATACTGTGGTTCTTTGGTAGCTTACTATAATGCACTGTTTATTTTTTTTACTGCTATTACAAGGCTCCACATTAACTTTTTTTGGTGGTGGCCCGTTCGGGCCACCAAAACCTTCAAATAATTTTTTTTGGTGGCCCGATATTGAAGTTTGGTGGCCCGGAAAATATAAAGAAAAACATTAAACATTCTGAAATATTAATTCTGCAGCCACTACCACTAAGTTACTTTCACTTTGTACATCTTGTGTGTAAACCTTGTTTGCTGTTTTTTACTTTGCTAATTGATTTGTGGTAAAATAGAAATTGTTCTTTATATCATTGTAAATATGTTATGATTGAAAGAGAATAAATGAATTGTGTGGACTTTTTTTTTTAATCTCCCTATAGACACAGACTCAAAAATTGTAAAGTAAATAAACAGTGCATAACAAACTCAGATAGATGTACAAAACAATGATTTTTCCTTTCTTCCTCTTTGAATCCTAAAACCTAGATTATGCAGGCCCCAAATCCAGTTTATTTTTTTTCTCTTTTGCAGCATATTATAGCAGGAGAAAATCACAGAAATATATGCTGCAAAATTAGAACAATGCATAAAAGGGGGAAACAAACAAAAATAATTTTCAAAAAGTATATTACAAAAGAAAACAAAAATAATAAAAGAAATAAGTGAAATAAAACAAAAGAAAGAAAATGAAGAAAAAACAAAGAACAGGAAAAAAATTAAAAGAAAAAAAGAAAATAGATTTAGACTAAAGAAACAAAATTAAATGAAAGAAAAATGAATAAAACAAAATTAATATAAAAATGGGAAAAGGGGGAAAATTAAGAAGCCATTAAATTTTACAAAAAGTTTTTAAAGTCTATTCTGACTGGAATATAATTAAAAGCCAAGCAAATAATTTTCACTTATCTTTTGGGAATGGCGCATTTCTATTTTTATATCCTTTAGTTTGTTTTATTTTTTTTAGTAGAAACATATTCTTTAATCAGGCATATTCAATGGGAAGGGGTATAAAAAAAATGAAACAAAAAAAAAACGGCAAAAGTTATATCTGGAAAAAAAAGTGTGAGAAAAATCATTCCCTATATTTGCCAAAATGTTGGAAAAATTCACATTTCATATCAATAAAATGCCTTCCCAAAGTATAAACTTTCTCAACAGTGGTTTAAGAAGTCATTTATAAACAAGAAAGAAAGAAACTGTCTGTTTATTTTTGGCTAGAAAAGACACAGCTCCGAAAGAAACAAAGTATCAACATACATACAAATGCACACATGGGACTGTGATGTACTCACCTATGGGTTTTTATGTGTATTAATTCATTTGGAAATCGGTCTTTTTGAGTCAAAAGAGAGGTCATAATTCCTCTTTTTAATGCTTGCAAATAATCAGGGTACACCAGATTTTTAGTAATATGGACTGTAGAAGGGCATTTCATTGGTGTAAAATGTGGCTTTGACTTAAATTTTCAGAGTTCTGTGGAAGATTTCTTAGCAGCAACATTTCATATCGCAGCTCCCTGAGTCTGAATAGGCTGCCAGCGCACAGCTAGCTAGCTGCGCATGGCTTCATGCAAAGCTAGCTCATTCCAGCCTGCCGGCGCGGCCGGCTGGATAACAGCTACTGTATGCTGTAGCGGTAGTAATGTCATGACTATGCAAAATTTGTGTGTGTGTATTTGTGTGTAGATCAACAAAAAAGGCGCATGACAACTGGCTTGCAATTTGAGTTGTAGAAAGTTGATAAATGCGTGCAAAATCAGGAGAAAAATTGTGCTACTTTAAAAACTATTGGTTGCCCGATTCGGGCCACCAAGACTTAACATTTTTTCAATAATGGTTGCCCGAGGTGAATTTCTGGTGGCCCCGGGCCACCGGGCCACCGCTAATGTCGAGCCTTGGCTATTATGAAATTGTGATAATTTTCTATGAAATATTATAGATGCTTACACAACAAAATACCTTAGTGTTCCAATCCTGGCTTACCTCTCTAAAAGGCAGATCTGATTCTTGCACCATACAATTAAGTTAGAAATAACAAAATCAATCACATTAAAGTTTGTTTTACCTTGAAGGAGAATAGAAATTTGTATACTTTCACAGATCCTTCTGAGAAGTATTTTAGGTTGAAATTCAATGTAAAAAATATTGATCTTTAGGTAAGAAACCATGGTAGCAAGTCCAACAATGGTAGTACTAAATGCTAACTCCTGGTAGCTATAGGACAAGGTGATAGTGGGTGTGCATCTCGGGTTGTGCATTGATTGCACAAAAAAAAGAAATAAGTTTTAATTCATCTGGAATGATGGTCAAAATACTTTCTGATCCCAGATGTTTCTTTGGCTCATCAAAGTTGAAAACCTGAATGGATATATGTGTGGTGTGAATAGGGTTAGGATTTGGAGACCCAGACACCAGTCAAGGAAGGTGTGAACAGGGTTAGGATTAGGAGACCCAGACGCCAGTCAAGGAAGGTGTGAACAGGGTTAGGATTAGGAGACCCAGACACCAGTCAAGGAAGGTGTGAACAGGGTTAGGATTGGGAGACCCAGACACCAGTCAAGGAAGGTGTGAACAGGGTTAGGATTAGGAGACCCAGACACCAGTCAAGGAAGGTGTGAACAGGGTTAGGATTAGGAGACCCAGACACCAGTCAAGGAAGGTGTGAACAGGATTAGGATTAGGAGACCCAGATACCAGTCAAGGAAGGTGTGAACGGTGTTAGGATTGGGAGACCCAGACACCAGTCGAGGATGGTGTGAACAGGGTTAAGATTAGGAGACCCAGACACCAGTCAAGGAAGTTCATTGTTGAGGTTAATCTAAGGGTGAGAATGAGATCTGATCTTGGGATCAAGCCTCTCTCTTGAGACATACTGCACCTCTACCATTAGGTGCTTTCTGACCCACTAGATCACCAAAATACCTTAACTTTATAACTTAAATGTACCAAAATGTGTAATAATTAGTATGCTCATTCATTACCACCTGAACATCCTTTCTTGGTGAGTTCTTAAAGGAGAATGAAACTCTTGGAGCAAGTTAGCTTTTGTGAAAGCAGAAAAATCAAAGAATAAGATCAACAAAAGTTTGAGTAAAATAGGACTAGCAATAGAAGAGTTATGAGCATTTGAATGTCGAGATCACTAATGCTATGGAGATCCTCCCATTGGCAATGCGACCAAGATCTATGATGTCACAGATGAACAACTCTCCCCTTTTGGACACTGAAAATATACCCCAAAATATCTCGTTTTGCTCATTCTAACCATATGACAAACGATTCATCAATTATATAATGTTGTGAAACCTCTGTACTTGTCCTCTCATAAAGAGAACACCTCACCTTGTGATAGACTCTATAAAAGTGAGAATATAAGTGAAATAAGTACTTAAGTAATGAGGGAGTTGTACGTGTGTGACATCACAGATCTTGGTCGCATTGCCAATGGGAGGATCTACATGGCATTAGTGATCTCAATATTCAAATGCTCATAACTTTCTTATTATTCATTCAATCTTCCTCAAACTTTCAACAATATGTTTCTTTGATTTTTCTCTTTGATATGGATTCAGCTGGTTTCAAGGGTTTCATTCTCCTTTAAAGTTTCAGTAATTTGATTTTCAGTCTGAGTATGCTTTTAAATGTGATAGCTTGGCAATTTCGCAAACCAAGCAGGATATAGCACCTGCACTTAACATTGCTGGGTTTTAAAAATTCCTTGTAATTTACTTTCCCACTGTGAAAATACCAGCGATCTTGGAAAAATCCTTGTAAAATTTGGGAAAGTGCATACTAATTCGTTGATATTTTGGGGGATATTACAAGAAATTTTCTTTCACACAGGCAAAACTGGTATATTTGATCGGCATAAATTTGGGTAGAGGTCCTTATCAGAGAATACTAGAGACATATTCTATTGTTGAGGGGGTCTGAAAGCACCAATAAAAGCATCTTGACTGAAGAAAGTCCAACTTAATTATAACTATAAGGATCAGAATTAGCATATCATGAGACAAAGGAAGGGATATCGACTTGAATTGTTCATGGATGAATCAGAAGCATTTATGATCAATTATAGTATTAATAAGAGACAAGAATAAGGTAAAACCAGATAAACTAATGCAACAAGCCAACAGTTTTTCTTTCTTTAAATTTACTAAAAAAAATACTTGGGTCTACAGCTTTACTTACCCTATTTTTTGGTAGTTGTCAGCAAATTTCTAGTGAATAAATACCTTTGTACTAATGTTGTCCATCCGTCCATCATCCATCCGTCACAAATATTATGACACATAATTGAATTGACTCTTTATAATCCATGTGCATATTATCTCTTGCTTTGTGTTTGTTTATGTATATTCATTTTATGTTGCCCTGTTTACTGTTCGTCTAGAACAGATAACCTGGGCTTATTGAAATTGTTTTCCTTTTTAAAGTTTTTATCAATAAAAGGTGATTTATATTTTAAAAAAAAATATATATATATATATATATATCGTCGCCGAATCCACGAAGTGGCACACGCGAAATCACTTTTCGAGATAAACGCGATTAAAATTTTTTACATTTTCAATTGCCAGTTGCTATAGGATTGTGAAGTTTAACAGAATAAAGAATGCACATACCACTAGCCAGGTATTTACTCCTGCTTCCCATGTAAAAATTTTATCGAATGAATATCAAATCTTGACATAGCAGTGATTCAAACACAAGCATGACATGTGTCGTTTTGTGGAAAATATTACTTCAGCGTGCGTAGAAACGGCACGCACGTGCGTGCCATTTCGTGGATTATTTTACAACGGATTTTAGGCTAGTGTCGTTTTTTTCATTTTAATTGTCTCATTAATTACAGAGAATTTGGTTCTAAATTTTGGTGAAATGATAGACCATAGCCAAGGCATACTAAAGCTGAAAGATACTTGAAATTGAATACTAAAACAGAGAGATACTCAAAATTTACTTTTCACGTGATTTTGGGATGTTGCGCCACTTCGTGGAATCAGAGATGTCACAGAATCCACGAAGTGGCACACACGATAGTTGATGCGCGTAATCACTATTCGAGATAAACGCGAATAAAGATTTTCACATTTTCAACTGCCCATTGCTATAATATGATTATGAAGTTTAACAGAATGAAGAATGCACATACCAAGAGCCAAGTATCTACAGCTGCATTCCATGTTAAAAATTTATCGAATGAACATCAAATCTTGACGTAGCAGTGATTCAAACACGAGTGTCGTTTTGTGCTTAGAAACAGCGCGCACCTATGTGCCACTTCGTGGATTTTTTTACAAAGGATTTTAAAGGGGAATGAAACCTTTGGAATAAGTAGGCTTGTGTCGAAACAGAAAAATCAAAGAAAAAGAACCAAGAAAGTTTGAGAAAAATCGGACAAATAATGAGAAAGTTATGAGCATTTGAATATTGCAATCACTAATGCTATGGAGATCCTTACATTGGCAATGCGACAAGGATGTGTGATGTCACATGTGAACAACATTCCCGGTGAGGGACTATAAATTACCCCTAAAATGTCCCTTTTTGCATTTTCTTATGGTGATACAAATTCTTTATCCATGATGTATTTTTTAAACTCTGTATTACATGCCCTCCTATAGAAAGAACACATGATCTACTAATAGATGTGATAAAAGAGGCAATTTGATGAAATATATACTAGAGTAATGGGGAGAGTTGTTCATAAGTGACATCACACATCTCTGTCGCATTGCCAATTTGAGGATCTCCATAGCATTAGTGATCGCAATATTCAAATGCTCATAACTTTCTCATTATTTGTCCGATTTTTCTCAAACTTTCGTTGATCTGTTTCTTTGATTTTTCTGTTTTCACACAAGCTATCTTGTTCCAAAGGTTTCATTCTCCTCTAAGGCTTGTGTCGCTTTTTCACTTTAATTATCTCATTAATTAGAGAGAATTGGGTTCTAAATTTCGGGGAAATAATAGACCATGACTAGAGAATACTAAAACTGAAAGAAACTAAAAATTGACTTTTCACATGATTTTGGGACGTTGTGCCACTTCGTGGAATCAGCGACGATATATATATATGGTATGATATGTTACAAATGCTGTCCTTTCTGTGTATTGAAAAAATACTGCATGAAGGATAAGATTTACCGGTAATATGCTTAATATGCAAGCAGATTTGAAAATTAGAAAGTCTGATCTCTGCTTATACTTGTTTGAAAAGGACAGGATAAGATGTATGTATGATGATGAAATCTCAAAACATGTCCCTTCTTTTCTTTGACAGGTAGATAATACATACTCAAATAATAGAGAGCTTTGAAGGCACTTTAAAAATGACTACAGATGTAAAGAGAGGGAGCTATAACCTTAGCTAGATTCATTGGAATAAGGAAATGAGTTTTAGTAGTACCTGAAGAATCAGAAATTTTGAATAGAGTTAGATGTTTAAGTCTATTAGTTAACTAGTTTTACCATGTTTCATCTTTATGACATTAATTTTGTTTCATGCATGGGTCTTTCTTATCACAATCATCAATAACTTGTGCAGCATGCTCCTATATAATTGTGTACATTCACCAGTAGCCAATCTATCCTGGTATAACATTCCTTTTCATTCATAAAATTGAATCAAGGAACAGTCCTCCATGTTCATTTAGTCCAATTCATCCGTAGAACATTACTCCACAAGGTCTGCATATGAGACTCATAGTCCCATCTATAATGTTTGCCGTAGGGGTGCATTGACTCCTTTATTACTTGATAGAGGAAGGAAATGTTTACCAAGCTTTTTAGAGTGAGAGTCTTCTCAGATTTTCTTGCACTCATCAAATGAATTGATGGCTCCACCTCACTCCATGTTTGATTTGTCTAATGGTGGCGCGCCTCCCCCCCGATAGACCGCAAAACAGAAGCGCCAAATTGGTATGTCACAAGAGCAATTTAGATATGAATATTTGTTTTTGAGGGATAAAAGCTTGAAGATTATTTGGTCCCTTTTCCTTTGAGCCTTTAGATCAAGAAATCAAAGAATTCATTTCTGGAAATGCTGGCTGTGCCTTTATAGTATAGTAGGCTATCTTAAAATTTGCAATAATAATATTGTGGAATGCCAAAAACGTTCTTTCTGGCAGACGTGAAGGCAATGTAAGAACCCACAAATTCATTGTTATTATCATCAAGACAAATGGCGTATATTCATTCGGATATTTGAATGATGCCTGCAGAAATAATAGGGAGAATAGAAGACTCAAAGCAAGCTGCCAGCACATTCAACTAACCAATTTGACTACAGTTTTAAACACCAAAATTTGTTATTATTACCATCATAATAAAGACACATAGTGTATATTTATTTGGATATTTGAATAATGCCTTCAGGGATGATTGAGTTGTATGAAGGACTCAGCCCCAATAGTAAAGTTAAAAAATGAAACAATTTTTTAAAGTCAGCTACCAGCACATTCACCTAACCGTCATGTGCTGAATATCAACCCTAACAGCATAAACCTGGGTATGGTTACAATGATAATGATATTTGATTTCCCTTGTTTTCATGCTATTTCCATTGAGGTAAATGGAGGTGCCTTGCTCAAGGTATATGAATATCACAAATGAAGGTTTTTTTAATTGTTGTTCATATAAACAAATTGAAGAGAATATTTATTCAGAATTAATTTATTTCTTTAATGTTGTTTATGAAGATTGGAGAAACAAGCTCATACATACACAAGATTTTCTTCATCCTTGATACAACTTTCACTGAAGACATAAATATACCCAATTAAAAGAGATACTTTTTCAACGTTGCATCTACAGAGAAAAGTAATTTGCCAATATCTTCTACTCAAATGTAATGATATACCACAAAACATTAAAGATGAAAACTTGTGAGACGGTCTCTAATTCTTTTTTTTTTCCATTCATGAGACACAAGGCTACATCAAACTGACACTATGTCCAAGAAAAAAAATCTCTTCTGTAAACTCTATCAAAGTGTCTTTTCCCAACACAGGTAGTCCAATTGAAAAGCCAACACACAGCATGACTGTCATAGAATTGATTTCCTTTCGTTACCATGGCAACACCATGGAGAATGACACATTAAGTTATTGTGAAGGTGTTAAACTGATAAAACATGGATGCATCAACTCTCAGACTGATCAAAGTACAAACTATGCTAGAGATTGAACAGAACCTTATCCCTTCAGATTCTAAAGCTCTCTATTATTTTCTCTCTCTCTCTCCCTATCTATACTCTGACATTTATCAATTTTAAATAAAATTATATTTTCAAAGTGGAAGGTCATCTTCAGTGTGCTTGCTTATCAGCTTAGATTTCATTATTTCACAGAGTCAAGTTTTCATGTACTTATTACACCTATATCTACATAATATGGTAACAATCAATTATTATCTTGATGACTTCCTAATTTAACCATTGTTTGCCACAACTGTTTTAGCTTTAAGTTTTGCTTGATTTCACTCGATATTGATTAAATTCTACAACTCGTCTATGCAATTTCAAATCTGTTTCTTTAAAAAGAAAAACCCTACTACTTGAGTGTCCATACTTCCATGAAATAGAGAGAAATGCAAATTAATGCACTTTCAGGAATTATGAGTGCTGTTTTATAAGTGACGGCCAGAATGGAAAATTGAATGGGCTTTTAGCAAAGATGAATTGTGTTTTTTATCATCTGCTTGAAATGACAGGGGGATGAATATTAATGAAGAAATGGAGAACATTGAACTCTAATGTTATACACTTCTCTCCCCTTAAACTTACTTATTTATAGTGCTGAGAGATAGTATTTGTATAAGTAGAGTTTGCTTCAAAACCCATTATCATGTACAAGTCTTAGGCTTCAGAAAATATGTTAACTTTGGTTATGTAAAGCCCAAGTGGAGAATAAAAATTGCAGGACACAGCAAGTCAATATTGTTAGACAATGCATTTAAAATTGAATTTTATAGCTGTTGTCATACAAATTTTGTCATGATGATATTGATTTGTGATAAGAATATTGATATTGATGTTTGTATATCTGTCTGAAATTATAAGAAAGTTTATTAAAGTATTCATAAACTATACAATGTGGGGAATCGGGGCAAGCAATTTCCTTGGAGTCAACCTGCTCTGTTATAATCCGGCAGCGATCAATATTCAAGAGCCAGAATGTCAGTCCAGTTCAAAAACTGTGTCTCGTAAAGTTTGACCTTATTTGAAGATTGCATAGAATATTCAAAGATTTAACTTTGCTTCTCATTTGCTTTTCCAGGCTAAATGGGTTAAGCTGTCCAGTTAGAGTTAGATTCTTTCTATTCAGTTGCAGTAAAAAAAAATCAGAAGAAGGGGAGGGCAATGATGAAGGAATAGAGATCAAATCGAGAGGAGATAAAGAAAGAGAAAGCAAGCTAAAGGAAGAGAAAGAGAATGGTTAATCTCTGGTGGGAATGCACAGTAACTAGCATGTTTGACTCTTCTACACATTAAACTAGCAAATATTGATCAGAAAACACATTACAGAGAAAAAAAAATCAATGCTTTAATTTACAAAACATCTACATGTATCCTTCCCAGCCCACCAAGTAACATACCTGCGTCAGTCACTGCAAACAAATGCAGAAAACTTATTAAGTGATGGCAAAGAATTATTTAAACTGGAGTGAGGAATATAAACATTAGTTATCAAACAGTTAATCATGTCTAAATAGAAATATGAAATGTTTTGTCATTATCAGTTATAAATGGGAAATATAAATGTTGGAAGAAGAGTAAGTAATTTAAGTAATAGCAATAATAATAATAGCTGGATTTTAAAAGTGATTTTTGCCAGAGGATACAAAGTGCTGCTATTATTACCCCAGCTGTAGCCTCACTGCCTACAGGCACTCTGGCATTCAAGGATTTTTTTTTCCTACCTGAGTAAAATTCAAAGAGCAAAATGCTGAAAATTTGATTGAAATTGGATACAAAATAACAAAGTTATTGAATTTTAAAGATTTGCATTATTCCGGTGAAACAGTTCAAGGCATGTCTTCATGAATATTCATTAGGTGGGCTGATGATGCCATATCCCCACTTGTTCTTTTGTATTTTGTTATATGAAATTAGGTTTATTCAAATTTTTTCTACCAAGAACTAAAACGATTGGATTGACAACTGATTAAGTGCATTAGTTATTTATTGCCGCAACTTATTTCATCATAATGGAGACACATCATTTACACATGTATAAAAAAATGAAACAATTATGATTTCATGTAATAACATAAAGAAAAAGAAAAGTGGGAATATGAAATCATCAGCCAACCTTATGAATATTCATGACGATGTGCATATATTAAATGTTTTCACAAAATATTGATAAACTTTAAATTTCAATTACTTCATTATTTGTTTTCCAATTTTGATGAAATTTTCAGCATTTTCATCTGTGAATTTTACTCTATTTATTTAGATATAAATCTTTTCAGCCTGGACCATCCCTTTAACTTCCATACTTTGTCTGAATCACTCCACATCTTCTTCAGTCCTTCCCTAGCTGTCATTCTTCCTGCCCCTCCTCCTCTCTTGTTTCTCCTCTTTTCAATTCCTTTAAACTCTTTATCCCATCTTTTCATTCTATCTCTCCATCCCTCCCTCAACCACACACCCACGATCCCTACCTTCATCTTGGTTGAACCCTGCTTCATGTGGAGTCGTACACTCACTTTCACTTCAACTCAGATATTTGCTGGTAAAGCATCACCTTTTCTTTTCACTCGTTTACTCATGCATAGTGAAGACTTTCTCTATGATATATGGAATATTGGAGAATATTTGAAACATAATGGCTTATTCTGTAAAATAATCATATATGGAATTGTAATTGATGATCGGAGATGACTCTATTAATCTTTTGCTTTAGAGGAGGTAAGTGATTGAAAATATTTCTTATTTTATTTATTCACTTCATTGGGGATGGGGGTAGAGTTGGTATGCCCATGAGTAGACTAGTTACATGATGCTGGAATTTTCATGTCCAGTCTCATTTTTCTGTTTCCTTCATGTGCTGTTATCATGGTTTCATGACAGTTTCTATGACAATAGCAACACTTTGTACTATCTTTTTTGCTGGCCTTCCTTTCTGCCCATTCTGTTATATACGGGGGTACTCTGTCTCTCTCTCTCTCTCTTTAGTTTGAATCAAATTTTCAGTTACTTTTTATTTACAGATCCTCTAAATCCATCTATCTTTCCTTTTTAACCAATGCTGCATTCAAATCAGATGCTCTCTGTGTACACAATCTCTGTTCAAAGGACAAGCATGGTGTTATGTAGATTGGTATTTTGGTAATGAGCGTACAACATCAACGTTAATTATTGTAATGACCAGTATAATTCGCACACGTCCTTGTCTCGTCAAGAGTGTCTGTGATTACTATTTGATTACCAACAACTCAGAAAAAACATCTGCACTGTGATGTTAAGAGCTGAAAGGGTGTTACCTGTATGCTTTTGAGTTGGAGCTAACATCCTTATAACAGATAAAATCCTCACCAAAAAAGAAATGGATGAGTTTTACACTGTGAGCAGACAATGTCACATCTAAATGGAATCTGTGGAATTTATAAATAATCAAGATCACCCTAAACTAGAAACTTCATATTTAAAGGGGTATTCAGCCCTGGGGATAATTTTGTTCTATGAGCAGAAAATTAAAGGGACAAAATGTAGACCAAAACTTAGGGAATTCTGGTGAGAACTAATATTTTGTGTAAGGTGGTGATCAATAAACAAAAATTGGCAGCTTTGTGATCCATCATTGGAGCTTGCCTTACACTTACTTGTAGGGTACAAGAAAAATACTCAAAACGTTTTTTTTTTTATAAACATATTTTTTCCATGCCCGAGTTAGATGCATTTTCTATCATTTATCAAGGATCCTGTCAAACAAATATTGTTAATGGAAATTGTTATTTGTTATTTTAAAGAACTGATTTTGTTAACAACTTCATAAAAATATAGATTTCTTAGTTTTCAACTTTTCATCATTGAATGACATGAATGATCAATGATTTGCTCAATATTTACAGAGATAGGTTATCTACTTTTTATGTTCTATGTTAGTATTATTTAGGGGGTATTTTTCTTATTTACCTTTAAGGTTCAATGCAAAAGATAAACATAAATTGTTAGTCAAAGATAATATCACTTTTCATAACATGATCCAGACTTTATGTGAGTTCTGTTTTGGAAGGAGGAATGTGAGAATGCAACAAAATTTTGATAAGATTATCCAAGAATGACTTCTTTTTAGAGGGAGAGGGGGATATTGGAGTGCTCACATGAATTTTATACCCCTTTCATATTGCGCTTTTCACCGGCGAAGTTCGCCAGCGAAGGGGAAAGTGTCCCGTATAAAAGGTATACAGGAGAACTTCACCTCTTTAATGACGTCAGAGGTTAATTTTTTTCTCTCCCAAAGTCCCCTGTACCGAGATTCTGCGCGCAATAAGTTGCAAGCTCAGCTGAATGCTATGGCCAAATAGATTCCCTCGGACATAATTTTTTTTTACTAACAATATTTATTAAAAAGCACTTATACATGTATAAAATGCGCTAAAATATAAAAACAAGGTGATATTGTTTGTTTTTCTCGTAATACTTCCAAAATATGTTGTAATTAATTTTTTTTATACCTTTTTGTAATTGGTAAGAAGTATTGTTTACAATTTTCTTTTGTTTTGTTCTGCAAATCGCCCGTTGACTTTCGCCGGGGAAGAAATGTCAGTGCGAAAGGGTACATTTTTTTCTTTGCCGGGGAAGTGAGGAATGCGAGGCAGAGAAGTTCGCAGGTGAAAAATGAAGAGGGCAGTATGAAAGGGGTATTAGTTCCAAAGTTCTTCAAAGAAATAAGTGGAATTCAGATTAATCCTAAGTAACTCATCATGTGATTTCAAGTTTGATGTTAACCTTTTGGTGTTCCTTTGGGCAGACTGTTTTTTTTTTTACATCAGCATAGTAAACTTAAAATGAAGCTAGTTGTGGGATGAATCTCAATATAGCTCGATAGGTGTAACTGAACAATCAATGGTATGATTTGAATCGTCTTTGTTAACTCACATTTACAGTTTTTGGACAAGCTGACCAACACCCACACTGAACCTGAAACTAACCACAAGGGGGGGGGGTATTTTCCACCTCATATATGGAATATAATAATTTTAGTACACCCTCAAATTACATCATGATATAATGTTAAAATTAGTCAAATGAAATTGACGTTGACAAACCATGCCATGCACTGGATTCATTTTTATTTCTAACTTGTTTAATTTTTTTTTTATTTTTTCTGTTGAATCAATTGTTATCAATCAATATGTAGTATTTAATAATTATGTAATTAAATCAGTTTGTTTTTAGGTTTTCTAAATATATACATAATACAGAGAAATGTAACAAATATGCAGGAAATAAAGTGTCTAGTGAGTCGATTCAGACTCCTTTCTTGGCTAGTATTTCATTATAATGATTAGCTTTCAGCCGAAATGCCAACTGAGATCTCGCTGTGTCCGTCAAGAGAGAAGGAAAAGGATCAGATTGATCGACGCCTAGCACTTGTGGATTAAGAATCTTTGGGGTCATTTACACTAAACAGAATGTATACTATGTTTTGTGAACAGCGATTGAATATCATGTTGATGTATCATTTTCTTAGGAAAAAAACACACTTAGTAGGCACTGAATGCTCAAAATATCTGCTCACCGGTCTTTATCCAAGGAAGAGATGTATTATCACTTCAAGATTCATATTGATAGTGCTTTCTTAAAATTTTGTCAACATTTGGTTCTCATGGGGTGTATTTAAAGAGCAATACAGCTCTGAGGTCTGGTTTCGGAAGTACATGTAAGGCCATTCTCTAATCTATATCCAAAATGATTTAACTGTTCTCAAACCATTTTATGGTTTTCATACAATTCATTTATGTTTAACATCACTCATGAAGAAATCATCTTTTTTGGAGGGGGAGGGGCTATCTGATATGCTGCTAAGCATCCATTATTATATGAATAAGCAATATCATGGGACATCCCGACAATAGAAAACATGCATTTATTGTTGAGATTTCTTGGTTACTGTACTATACAACAATTGAATGTGGTCTAAATGATCGGGGTAGCTTCTAAAATGAGAGCATTGTAAAGTTATGCATTAAGCTATTATGAGATGCATCCTGGGAGAGTATACTGTCCTCTAGAGTCTCAGAGATCGTCTGGCTAATTTACATGTCGTCACGTCATTCAATTGTCAATGGGTGATGCATGAAATACTAGAGAGAGGGATTATGTGCTGAAAGTTTGGGTTCATCCTTTTGACGATAAGATCGATTTGACGAAGAAAATCGTCTGTTGAGTGTCACAAGGACATTAAAATATGCATGCTCAAATTTGTAATTAATGTTTTCTTGTCTGTTAAAAATAGATAAATGCTCATGATATATTTAGAGTGCTTCTTGGGCATATGGCAAAGAGTAGGAACTCAATCCTGAAATATGATGGTGATGATAATGGTGGTTATGACTATGATGATGGCAATAATGATGATTATGATGATGATGATGATGATGTCATGACGATGATGATGATAATGATGATGATGATAATGGTGATTGTGTTGTGACTTGTATGAGGCCTATGTTTCTAATAATAGAGGAGCAAATAAGACTTTGAGGCCTGTATTCTTGTTTGCTGATGAAAGTTTGTTTACTTATCTACTATCAGAGAAAAATCAATGACCAATGATTGATCAAATGGGGGAATGGAATAATCATCCTGGAATAATTCAGACAAATATTAAATGCCAGGTTTTGATTGATCATCAATTAAAGCCCTCTCAGTTCAGGTTCCATGGTGCTTGATAAATCATTTTTGTCTCACCTGCATAGCAGAGTGAGACTATAGGCGCCGCTTTTCCGACGGCGGCGGCGGCGGCGACGGCGGCGGCGACGGCGACGGCGGCGTCAACACCAAATCTTAACCTGAGGTTAAGTTTTTGAAATGACAGCATAACAGCATAAGTATATGGACCTAGTTCATGAAACTTGGCCATAAGGTTAATCAAGTATTACTGAACATCCTGCCTGAGTTTCATGTCACATGACCAAGGTCAAAGGTCATTTAGGGTCAATGAACTTAGACCATGTTGGGGGAACAACATCAAAATCTTAACCTAAGGTTAAGTTTTTGAAATGTCATCATAACTTAGAAAATATATGGACCTAGTTCATGAAACTTATACATAAGGTTAATCAAGTATCACTGAACATCCTGCATGAGTTTCACATCACATGACCAAGGTCAAAGGTCATTTAGGGTCAATGAACTTTGGCCGAATTGGGGGTATCTGTTGAATTACCATCATAACTTTGAAAGTTTATGGATCTGATTCATGAAACTTGGACATAATAGTAATCAAGTATTACTGAACATCCTGTGCAAGTTTCAGGTCACATGATCAAGGTCAAAGGTCATTTAGGGTCAATGAACTTTGGCCAAATTGGGGTATTTGTTGAATTACAGCCATAAATTTGAAAGTGTGTTGGTCTAGTTCATAAAACTTGGACATAATAGTAATCAAGTATCACTGAACATCCTGTGCGAGTTTCAGGTCACATGATCAAGGTCAAAGGTCATGTAAGGTCAAAGAACTTTGGCCACGTTGGGGGTATTTGTTGAATTGCCATCATATCTCTATAAGTGTATTGGTCTAGTTCATAAAACGTGGAAATAAGAGTAACCAAGTACCACTGAACATCTTGTGCGAGTTATAGTAGTTTTCAAAATCAGCACTGCTGCTATATTGAATCGCGTGATGCAGGTGAGACGGCCAGAGGCATTCCACTTGTTTAACTATCATGCATGTTTTGGTCATTTTATCTTCATTGATAGATAATAACTTTATTAAACACAACGAATTGTGTAAGGAAATTGGGATGGTTATTTTTACAAAAGCTGACTTTTATTAAAAATGAAATATATGATAATAAGTAAATACATAAGATTTAGAAAATGACTAAAGTTAATGGTACGATAAATCGCTTTGATATTGATACAGATTACTGATGATCAGAGCATGTAATATTTTAATTGGAAAAAAAAACAGAAGAGACAAAAACGCCTAAAATATTACCCAAGTCATCAGAGAAACAAAATTAAAGCAATTGGTTTTCAAGGCTCACATTCATCAAGTTTAACTTAAACCGCAAATATTACACTGAATACAGTGAGTTAGAAAAAGTTGTTGGATTACATTACGAAGCATAATTCAGTATTGCATGACTCATTTTAATTGGGAAAAAATCGATGTGGCCATTTATATAAATGATAAATTAGTTGTTTTTTCTTTCTTGCGCTTCTTTTTTGTTCTTCTTTCATTCTGCACCTTATAATCATATTATCAATATTATTATTGTTGTTATTATTATTATCATTGAATTATTATTGTTATTGTTAAATATGCCTTGCATATTAAAAATGCAAACATAAATAATATAAAAAGTATGTGAGACTATAAACAGAAAAGAGTTAAGAAGCTCTCCTTTGCTGCAACTTTATTACTTGAAAGGTACTGTTGATTATACTTCATGTCCCTACTGGAACCAGTTGATTCTTTTACAAAGCCTGTGGGAGTTGGTTATCAAAGGGGTAATGTGATGATGATCACAGGAATATTGGTCAGTGGGGTCTGTCAAAATTAAAATTAATTCAAACATTGAAATTACCAGTTTGCCGGGGGAGGGGGATACCCCTTATTTCGGATAAATTCATGAATCGTTTGTAGTTCCGCATGATGGCCACTTCTCATTAGATCTTGTTGGTTCTGTTCCATTGAGTAGTTTTCAAACATGCCATAAATTCTTACATGGTCGAGGATAAATGATTGGGGCTTAAAGCCGGTACTAAACCACAAATTCACTGCAAAGTGGATCAAACAAGCAAAATACCTTGCCATGCTTTACAGACGGTGACTAAACACTACAACTTTACCAGAGTGTAGAACAGGATCATGTTGTGTTGTACTTCCGCACAGTTATACTTCTATATAACTGTCAATATTTCAGACTATTCTTACTTCACTTGCTCACAAATTTGACAGGAACACACAAGGCATCAAATCATGGATCATTGACTATTACTAACATATAATTCTTTAGATGGGACCATTGGACTTGAAATTCCTACTGTCAGCATCGGAATCCATTGTTTTCCTGACCCCTATATGAGGCAGGTGGTCGGACAAGGACAAACGAGCAAAGTTTCAGTTGGTTCTTTTACCAAAAAACAAAGCATCAACAGTAAACCACAGACAGTGTTCAGTCTGTGGTAGATAACAGCCCCATTAATTGCTCATATCAAGGAGTGCTGTTAACTCCTTGTTCATATTCTTGTGGATATTAAAAGATAACTAGGTGTGATTACTCCAAGAAGAGAAGGACTCGCTGAGGATATCATCCAGACTTCTCAAGGGCCATTGATGGACACTCCATCGTCTAGAAAATGTGTTTTGGTCTACAAAAAGCTTTGAAATCCTTTAAAGTTGGAAAGTTTCTTGATGGACTTTGAACAGTGCCAAGGAGTTCACTTTACCAGAATGTTATCACAATATTTTATCCACTTCAGATGACATGTCTTTTGCGTTTAAGAAATTAAGAAAACTTGTTTATAATTGATGATATCTCTGAACTTTCACATCAAAGAACTTTGTTTATTTCAACATTCATGCTTAGGATCTTACTGAAGTAGGTACTGTATTTGAAGTCCTCAAGATAATGTGACAGTGTATGGCAGAACTTACATGGAACACCAATTTTTTCTTTTGAG
Source organism: Lytechinus pictus (assembly GCF_037042905.1). Taxonomy (NCBI): domain Eukaryota; kingdom Metazoa; phylum Echinodermata; class Echinoidea; order Temnopleuroida; family Toxopneustidae; genus Lytechinus; species Lytechinus pictus. The sequence continues at coordinate 30,916,049 of NC_087259.1, read as the reverse complement.
AGGAATATGATTCTTGAAATGATTACACTGAAGTGGACAACTTTACATCATTGATGACATCAACTTATGCATTTAACCATGAATGCTTGATAAATTATTCACCGAGAACTGATAAATCTTGAAATCTCAGTATCATCATAGCTGCCTACAGACAGTTTGTTTTGCCCATGAAGAGAATAACAATCTCAAGGGGCTTGTATTGATTCATTTAGTCATGGGATTCCCTCTGTGATCCTTGATAAACATCTTTGTTTAGAACTTGAAATAATCAATTTAATCAATATTTCTTGAGGATTATTCAATTACATAAGTCTTGTGGAGCATCAGCATTCAAGTACATCAAGCAAGTCAAACCTACTGCAGTTTGTGATTAACCAACAAATTTATGGAAAGGCACAACTGGTCATAAAAAAGAGGAGTTTGTATTTTGTCTTGTTTAAGAGGCACCCCAGTTGAAAGAGTAGTGCATCAGTAGCATCCGGGATAATTTTCTAAAATTGTGTTCAGACCTTTTTAAGATCTGCTAATAAAAATTATTGAATACAGTCAATCCATCATACAGATAAATTAATCATTTACACTCTATTGAAAAAAAAGTTTGGAATAGAATTAGGCATTCCAATTGACAATCACATATACATCAGTTACCATCTTTGATAGTCAGTGTCATTCAAATTAAAGTTTTATGATCAGGTCTATTGTGGTAAATAAAAATCTGGGTCAATTCTCAATATTAGATTTGACCTACTATACTCACAATTTCTAGATTATCATTTTCACAATCTGTACCTCAGGGTGCAAAAGGATGCATCTATGAGTAACAATATTGCATGAATAATTTTAAAGGGGATACTTCATTACATTGTATTTTTACTTATATTGGACTTTGGAGAACATATATATATTGAAGGTTATTACGGCCATCTTTTGAATTGGATTACTAGAGGAAAAACGGTCAATAAAGTCTGGATTACATTGCAAATTTTCTTGTTGTTTTTTCCAATAAAGTCCCTTCTAGTCTATCTGAAGATCAGAAAGCAAGGAGAAAATGCTAAAGATACTAATTTTATGTCCCCTCTGCCAAGAAGAAGATCCAGTTTTGACAATAGTTAACAACCCAATTGCTAAAAGATACACTCCTTTCCCAGTTTCTATAATTGTAAATCCAAATAAGAACAGATTTTGATAGTGCAGTTCAGCTACTTGGATTAGAATAAGGTTGAGATACTCCTGAGATCTGGATGAGATTTACTGATTTGTTTGCTGTGAAAACAAGAGACAAGAAGTACTGATGTTTGCAAGTTGATGAATTAGTTGAAACATAAAGACACTGTTTAAACTTGAAAGAGTCGAACCTTCTGAATGCGAACAAGGTCTGAAGAAACTTTTTAAAAATCATTGATGACATAGAATAAGAGATGAGACTTCTCGTTTTGATATAAACTCATGTTGCTTTGTTGTATCTGCTTCGGCTGTGGTGTGACAAAAGAAAAGAGGATGTATCGGGCTTTACGAAGACGTAACATTGGTAAGTTTGGATCAATTTTAGTTTTTCAAAGATTAAAATAGCTAACATCAAACTGAAGTTAAGGTGAATTTATATATCTTTTCTTAATCTACCATGTTTTCTCACTTTTTCATATTTCATTTTATAAAAGCTTATTGAATTTCATTCATTTTTATTTTGTTTTTTCTTCCACATGTCGGGAGCCAGGATTATGCTTTATTTTTTTTTAGTTAGTAGCTGTTCTTTATAAGGAATAGTGAATGAACAATATGTACTGTAGAATCCCACAGTTATTACACAGCAAAATGAGAATAAGTTGGGCTAAAATGATAATGGTTTGAAGATCATGTAAGTCAATTTCAACGCCCACCTCATATACAATCAATCATTCTCTCTCAATGTAGGTATGTCACATTACCACATGTCAACTTGACTCACCCTCCAACTTGACGCATTTATCAACAAAACAATTACCAATATTATATTCATTTCATGGAATGATTGCAAAATCCTTTGTTTTGATATTTATTCTTCTTACCAGAAACATTTCCATGTATCAACCCACATGAGTGCATCTTTGCTGTGGATCTGTGCAGGGGGTCTTTTTTTTTTTATTATGATGTCATATATTGAAATATTTCAGTTTGATATTTGTTGCTATTGCACTGTAGTTGCATAATGAGTAGGATGAACTTGATAATACTAGACAAGCAGTACACTGCTGGTCATTACATGAAAAGAAATCCAACATAGCTTTGAGAATTATTTCATAAGTTTGATCACGCTCTCTGTTTTCACTTTAGATGGGTTTAATTCATAATGATATTAATAGAGTATGAGAATCTGAAAGACTGGAAGTAAAAATCCAATCTTTTTTTTTTTAGAATTCCTTTGTATGTCGGAGAAGCTTATCATTGTGGGACCCATTCACTATGTTCTAAGAATTTGCTTTAAGAAAAAAAATCATATTTATACAAAATGTTCACTTGTGTAAAGGACTTATTACTTTTTTTATGCAATTTCTAATGAGAAATAATAGGGCTTTAGGGTTAAAGTTATATAGAAATGTTCTTTTGGTTTAGCCTAAAACTTGTCCTTTGTTTTATTTATCTGGATCTAGATGTAAACCATCAGTTCTTGATGTTATATTTTAGAGGAAAGTTCGGACATTCCGGGAATTTCATATTTAGATTAGTTTTTCAGTATGATTAGGGTCAAAGTTAAACCACAACCTTGAAATCTCCTTGACAATGAGGACTATTCATGTTCTTTGAAAGGTATGTTTCCCTACTGTGATATGTTATGTGCTTTTCACCATAGGGGGTTATCATCTCTAACAGCTTAATGTTTCACAGGTTTTTCTTGCCCATGGGGTCTGTGTTATCAAAGAACGCCTTCTTTTGCGAGGGAGTAAGAGCATGGCTCGCTGTTATTGGTTTGGTTGATTTCAATTAAAGTGAAAGTGGTTCTATGATGAGAGTTTCATGATGGTTTTGAGCTAAGAATTTCACTTCTTCATGTAACCATGATGCTACATGACATGGCAATTATTAAAGTAAAGCTAATGTCATGGTTTCTTGGATGTATTAAGTTGAATGATGAACTCTCATTTCTCAATGTAATTTTTATAATAGGAATCTGCCTTGTATGTTGCAGTACTCAACATAACTTGTCTAGTCTGCAGGCTCAGACCTTAATTTGCACTTTAATCATGGATGTAGTACTGGATTGCTCTAATCAACAAGTAGGTATTGATAGAAGTCTATCTAGCCTACCGTTCACAATCCCATTCAGTGTTTTCAGACCGCCTCAAAGTTTGTCAGTTCCAGGTATTTTCATGATCAGAAAATTTGCCCTGCCCTACCCCGATCAGAAAATACCAGGTAGTTTCAGCAGTGTGAAAGCAAATAACGTGTAATATCCCTGAAGACAATACTCGCTAAATAGGTACAAATACGAGAACTTTCGTAGGGATTTTTCCAAGGTCACAGGTATTTTAGTTTTGTGAGAGCACATTACAGGAACTTTTAGCCCAACGTGTAGTTGAGTGTGGGTGCCGTGTGTTGCTGCTAGGCAAGCGATTTTAAATTTCGCACCTAACCTGCTTATGTGACCATATTGCACATGCTTGTAACTTCGAGAACATACCAGAAAGGATCTGCTTAAGGTATATAGGTTTGAATAATAATTTGATTGAACTGTGTTTCCATCACAATAAATCTGAGAAACTTGTCCATACTTCAGGTTTTTGTGATTTATTCCTATAACTTTTGGGGATATGTTTAAAACTGATTTTGAAGTTAAAAATATTGACAATGATTATTCTTTGATATTTTTCTAAATGTTGCTCTTTTAGTGCTGTAAGACTAATTATCTTTATTTACTTAAATTAACATTGTTGTTTTAATTGCTCTTCCAACTGGACTTCATGTTAAAATGTAACCCTTCTCCATGTACTCTTAAATGAGTTTACATATTATATAGGGTTAAACTAAATGGATCACAATTAGTCATAGATCTTTATAAATCCATATTAATCTAGTTATTAGCAAATGTGCAAGCATTTTTTTGTGGCTAAATTTGAGGTTAAAACCAGTCTTTGCAGTCTTTGAATGTCAACCACAAAGGGACACAAACCCAGACTGATTAACCAAAGTTAGATTATTTACTTATATTCTTGTGTAATCATATATTCATTTGAAGGTATATTGAAGTCATTAAAATATCAAAGTTATTTCAGAAAATAGGTCGGCAAGATTTAAGCATAGTTGAAGGGGTAAAGTGGGCTTTACGAAACCACTTCCTTGAGCATTATTTTTAATTTGAAATGTATAATTGAGCTCTTTCTGATAAATCAATCCTTTATTTGCTTTTGAATGAAGAATGTTATCATTGTTTGAACATCAGAACTATTCAGTGGTTAGTCTGGTGGTTATTTGAGGCGTCAGTTCCAGTCTCAACTATTTCTTGCAAATGTAAATGATTTTGAGATGAGATTGCATCCACGGAAAGCAAAGAGGATGTATCCTGCTTGCTGTCTCTATCTTATTTTATTATAGAATACGAAAATTATTTGCATTGAATTGTAGAGAAAATAAGCAAAAGACAACAAATGAATAAAAATGGGCTAGAACTGGGGCCAGTTTTCAATTCAATTATGAATGGTACTATTTTGATGTATTCATCAGGAATGGTGGATTTCAAGTATCCGTTTGATGAAACAATTGAAATGTAAACAGATCTGCACTGCTTATTAAGATATTTTAGAAGAAAATATTAAAACATAGAGGAATGTGATCTGGACGACTCTTATCTGCTTCTATTACAACTGCATTTTCTGCATGGATTTTCTCAAAGTACATTGCAAGTGATAAAATGTATAAAGCATAGGTTCTTTTATATATTTAGCTATCAAAATTGACAATTTAAGTTAAATCAGAGTTCAAAGTACAACAATGAAAGGCTTGATAGCAGAAACTTTCAAATAAATTTATGTGTGATTAAAGTTGTAGTAGGTCCATGGATTGATGGACTATTTCAATCTGACCTGGATTCTTCCATGCAATAAGTCCATGGTTCATGTGAAAGCAGGACATCATTATTCAGCAAAAATAAAAAATAACTAAAGCAGCAATCATTCTTTGTTCTGTTGGCAACCTCACTGCAATCAAAATTCAAATATTCATTTTGTTATTTCTACTGGTAGGGTTCAAAGTAATGCTTAGACTCAACACTGTTTATTTTCTTGTTTGTTTAGAGCTTTTAAGTGTTTTGTTGTTTCACATTTTCAGCAAGACTACCAGCAATATTCATTTCAAAATTCTATTCCAATTTATATGTAGATCATCTCAATATTCATTACATATACAATTATGCACATTGGTCTCTGATAGAGAGATATAAATGAATAATGTATGGAAGACAACAGATAACACAGTGAAGCGTTACCATGAGATTAGGAAAGGAGTTCACTGTACGACTACAGAAATTTGTGATTTTTATCTTTTTTGATTTTTATCTATTTTAACTTATTATTTTCAACTAATACACCCCAACCTTTGTTTCTGACAGCTAAGGTTCATCATATAGCAAAGGGATGTTTTGGACAGCATATGCCAACATAAACATAGCAAGCCATTAACACTTATTATATTTGTTAATACCAAAATTTGTATTGTTCATAATCAGAAAATCAATGTTTGATATGAAATTCATTGTTAATTTTTTTTTTTAATGATAAACAAAGTGGCAATTATTTATATCAAGAAATGGATAACATGATTAAAAGGGCTTGCAATCATGGCAATACGAAGGTCAGCATAATATCTTCAAGTGTGACAGATTTTTTGTAATGCCTGCATAGCAGAGCGAGACTATAGGCGCTGCTTTTCAGACGGCCGCGTTGTCAACAATGAAATCTTAACCAAGGTTAAGTTTTTGAAATGTCATCATAAATTAGTATATGGACCTAGTTCATGAACATGATGAAACTTGGACATAAGGATAATCAAGTATTACTGAAAATTCTGCCTGAGTTTCAGGTCACATGACCATGGTCAAAGGCCATAGGGTCAATAAACTTCGACCATGTTGGGGGAATCAATATCAAAATCTTAACCAAGGTTAAGTTTTTTAATTGTTGGGAGTATTTGTTGAATCGGCATCATATAGAAAGTTTATGGATCTAGCTTAAATAAACATAGACATAAGGGTAATCAAGTATGAATGATTGTTTTGCACACGTCTTAGGTCACATGATCATGGTCAAAGGTCATTTTGGGTCAATGGACATAATATTTTATTATAATATTAGTCTTTTCTTTGATGAATGATTATTCCATAGCTGTTTTGAAAGTCAGCACTGCTGCTATATCAAATCGCATAATGCAGGTGAGACTGTATAAAGCAACAGCTCATACTATTACTCATTCTGCCATTGATTTATACAGAGGTGATACTACCACCCAAAATTCTCTCTCTTCACCTCATTAACACTATGTCACCTTTTGTGAAATTACAAAAGCACTTAGAAACGATTCGATGTAATTTACTGTGCATGGCTGAGTGTTGTTTGTTATACTGAAAATCAATCAATATGGATGCTGTAGACAGTAACGTGTAAAGTTCAAATGTCATTAACAAATTAGAATGAAGTGTTTTCACTCCATAATATACAGAATTGTTCTGTTTTCTTTTAGCTGATTGTGCAATTCAATGAAACTTGTCTTTGATTCATTTAAAATTAGCACTGTACAATTTATTTTGATAGAAAATATTTCTGATTTTGTCAGTTAATTAATAATAGTTTGTTTCATTATTTCTGTAGTTATTGATGTTTTTATTTTGTTTTTGCATTTCCATGATGAACTTAACCACCCTTTGTTGCTATTAGTTTTATTGTAAAAATTTTGAATTTTCTGATGAAAAGCACTAGTCTTTTATTTCCCTCGTACTTTAAAGATGCATTTATTCATAATTCTCAACAAAAAAAACATGTGAAGAAGATTTTTGGGGGAGAAGTGGAGGGTTTAAGTGGCAAAAAGAAATTAAAGACCTTTGTCTCCTTCATGCACTACTTTTCAATTAGGCAACTATGATTTATAGCCTTACAATGCAGCTTTGATGGATATTTGATTTGTGATTTAGGTATTTAAATGACAGAATCAGGTTAGCTAGAAATCCAAACATCCTTTCTAATTTCCTATAACAGCCCAACCCCTTACACCACAAAACTTGTATTGTTTCCTTCAAACACTTTATTTCCTCCTAATTCATTTGGCATTAATCAAGGGAGTTCAAGATTTTATAGATGGTTACAAAGTTCCGTCACGGAATAAGAAACTTGATTTAGTGATAATTAGGAGTAAACTGTTTAAACCTACCCTAGTTATATTGGATTTCACAAATTAAAAGATTCAAATATTCATAACACCCTTTGTTTTTTATCAAACCTTCACAATTTTGTTTTACTCTTATCGTCCACGTGAACATTCCCTTTAAGTAAGACATATTTTTATCAACATTTACCATGGCCTTAAGGAACTATTGATTTGTTTTCTTCACTGAGGATTCCTTGTCAATGATCGGAATAACCCTTGGATGATCCTTTGATGAGTCATTTATTGATTGTTTGTATGTACCTTCTGGAAACACAATTATCAATAGCTCCCTCTATGTACAGAAACATGTCAATCATTGCAAGTCTAATCTCATGCATATTCAATACCCAACTGAGACTTTTACTATATTAAAAGAATTTTCATTTACAAATTCACTGATCATTGAATGCATATGACATACATCCTGTTGAATTTGAAAGACGTACCTGATATGATATCAGGTAAGTCTTTGCAGTTAATAATAGTAACAAGAAGACATATGATGTTGTTCCTTTTTCTTTCATGAATTATTTATTATAACTACTTACAACTTACAGTTGATATTTAAATGTAAGATTATTCTCACCATGTGAGAGAAATAAAAATGAACTAATATTACTGTTTTTGTGTGTCTGAATTTTATGGTTGATTCCGCCTTGTCGTTTACTGACAGAAATAAAACTGGTTGCAATACAACAATGTATATCATTACAGCTATTGCTCTGCTGCCATCTAGTGGCTAAAACATTAAACATGTAGTCAAATTTTTCTTCCTCTGTTTCTTTTCTGCTTTTCATTCCCATGTTGCCCCGCATGTTGCATTTCATATAACATTAGGTGCATTAATTTCTGACATTATGGTTATTTTGGATTATGAAATATCGTAATTTGTATTATTCTTGTCCTAGGATTTCTTGAAATGTAAGGCCCTTACAAATAGTTTGGAAACAGTATTTATTCTCTCACTCCTCTCTTTTCTCACTCCCTCTTTCTCTCTCTTCTCTCTCTCTCTCTCTCTCTCTCTCTCTCGAGATCTGCCCCCCCCCCTCTCTCTATCTTTCTGCTTCTTTTATTACGTCTCTTCTGCTCTCTATTGCTTCCTGGTTCTTTTCTTGGAAAGATTCTGTCCAAATTCTTTCAATTGTTTTGTGAGAATTTTTAATCCCCTTCTTTTTTCAATATTCTATTTTATTTCTTCTCATGATCCATGATATTCTCATCTATCTGACTGTCTCCCTCTGCCCCCACCCCCCTCTCTCTCTCTCTCCTTCCCATCCACACACATCACATACCTACCTCAGTACATGTGAGTAGTAGATGAAGATTGATTGTAGAATGAAAATAATTAGATTGGTCAGCAGAGAGAGGGAGCTGCACTGGCTTTATTTCGATTGCACTTGACCTTTTACAACTCTCACTACCGCTGTAGGATAGGTCAGTTTTCTAACTGAGAACTTGTGAAAATATGCCCCAAGGATTTCCTTGCGTACATTGTCAAATGTTTGTTGTTTACATACATCTTGGCTGATGATAAAATTATTCAGACATGATCACCTATTTCATGTTTATGTAAATTATTTTTATGGTACTATTCTGTTATTCTAATTTTCATTTCTAGAGTTAGCTGCTGATGTGCCACACATGTAATTTTTTACAGGAAATCTGCTCTGCGCTACCAAACATGTCAGGCGAACAAAGTGTTTGATGGCTTGGGGTACAGGAGCCAGTAAAATGGCCCCTGGTGTGGGTCAAATGGCAGGCAAAACTACTGATGGTAACTCCAGCACAAAACTGTTGTGCTTATGGTGCCCTGCATGCCCCACTTGAAAACCAGATGCATCACAATTTGCATGCATGAAAACCATTTTCCTACATTTCAGTTTGGATTATCTTCTCTGTCTGAACTGGTCCCCTGATACCTTATGAGAAATAGGGAAGCTGTAAAAGTTCATTAAAACAAACATGTCTGTCGCCGTTTAGTATGTACAGCACTATGTGTTTATTGTTTAATTGATTAGATTACTAGTGTATGCATGCCCGTACTGTCTGCTAATGATAGCAGGCTCCTATTAATACACTGAATGCAATATATACACATGTATTGAGCAATATATAATATTCATTTGTGATATATTGTTATGTGAATTATTAAACCATGGGGTTGTTGTGCTTTGATATACGTTGAACAGAGATATACATGTAGAATGTGAGAAAGAAGGGGTATAATAGGGTCTGTGGTTGAGACTAGCAGTATTTCATTCCTTCTTTCATCATTCTCTTATGAACATGAGATGTGGAATAATGGTGTATGGATGAGATGATAATATTCTCCATCATTAAGATCAACCTCAATCTCATTTATTAGTTGTCACTCCGTAGGGAATTGATGCACTAAGGTCTATATTTTAAAGACTATTTTGTTATTGTTGATAGCTTAGCAGACCCACCTACTTTACAACCATACATACATTTCCATGGTAACATGAAAACAATTATTGTTTTAAAGATAAAGATAGGGATGATGAAGCTGATTACAATAAAGATGATCATCTTCACAAGACAAAATAAGGCCTGACATAATTATGAATCTAAATAATTATTTCCATTTGAATCTCATCTTATTTATGTAACCACACCCAGTTACCATAGCAACATGGTGAATTATGGCTGTGCATGAGAGAATAGGCTTCATCAGATGCTTTCTTTTTTAATATGTATTCATAAATACCAAGTCTGAAATCTCGAGACTAAATTTCTGAAGTCACCAAAAACCTATCTCATGATTTTGAGCCACGCCCATTCACCATGGCAACAAAAGAGCTAAAGGGGATGAAAATAATAGGAGGGATGAGAATGATGATGTGTGCGAGACAAAGAGCTCAACAGATGGCCCATTTAAAACACACAGTTTATGAATCTAGGGCATGGAGTCTGTTATCCAAGACAACCCTTTTACCAATAAGGCTTTGCTCCTATGCAGCCATCCCCGCATCCATTCTGTATCCTCCTTAGCAACATGATCCTCCAGAGTATGATGCATCATTGAGATGCATCAGTTCTCTTGACCATCTCTCATTGATGAATCAGTCTTTGCCAAGCTTGGAGCATCTCAGGATATTACACCACCAAATGATCACAGGATTTCTATTCTATCTCTCTTTGTGCCTGCTGGATTGTTTTTTCCAATGAATCTTGATTTTCTCTGAAGATTCATGGAGGTCTGTGTCTTGTTTCCATATATTTTATTTTAATTTCAAAGCATTGTTTTGTGAATGTATTGTATTCATGTAGTATTTATTTATGTACATTGATATGTCTTAATTTGACTTTGACTGTAGGCCTATAGGTTACCATGTACTCTCCTCTCTTATATCTCTCTTTCTCCCTTTACCTTGATCTCTTTCATTACTCTCCCTCCCTCTAAATTGTCCTTTATTTCTTTCGATTGATTCAACTATTCATATTTCCATCTATTGATCTATCCATTCTGACCTATATTCATTTTCTTTTTCTTGGGAGGAGGCTCTTCCTCGTCTACTTTACATTCCCTCTCTACTTAAACATTCCCTCTCTAATACACATATTGCTAATAATATACACAGAATATATGACTTTTGTCTATACATGTCTATTGGCTTGTTATTATCCACTTAGTTCCTTTGTTCTTGATGTGTATATTCAACCTTGTAATACTCATCTTGTCTATAATTCCTATACTTCTGTAATTTCATCTGCTAGGTCTGTATACAAGGTAATAGACTACCTGCAAAATGTTGTTAATTAGACTGGGCCTGATTACTAGGCTATTTGTTCATATCAGACTGACTGGTCACTGTGAGAGAGAACAGATAGACTCCAGTCTCTTTTGGAGCACACTTTTTGAAGTGGTTTCAGTTTTTATACTGTTGTAATTATGTATTATATGCTGTCATGAATGATGATAAATCGCTAGAGTTGGTTGTCGTTAATATACCATTGCCATCATCTTTTGTTGAAAAGCACTTTTTGAATCAAAGTATCGGAAGTCATTCAATTTTCTCACGGTTAATGTATGTCTTTTGTCTATTGTATAACACTATCAAATGAAAATAATATTTTACTCCTTGTGCATTTTTATCAGCTCATGTTGTAGTATATGTGAGTATTTTTTTTTTAATAATTCCCTTTCCATTTTTTATGTATTTTAAGAAGTGAATTAATCAGACAGTTTATATTCAATCTGTTTGTGTCGAGATATTTTGACAAAGAAAATTTGCCTCTAAAGGACTACTATATTTATGCTTTCATTCGTGGCATCTATGTGACTCTCCTGATCCTATTATTTGTAGTCTTTCTATAAAGTTTGTTGATTGTGCAGAATAATGTGGATGGTATCTCTTTGCATGTAATTCTTCTTTTGAAAGAGATTTTTTAATGTTTGTTGTCTCATCATTGAAAATGTGGTTGAAAGAATGATAAACGTTTTTATTTGTTTTTATTTATTCATACAGACATCAGCCATGACGGCGGTGACAATCGCAAGAGAAGGAAGAGCGCCCCAAGTGGTCCGGTCCAGATGACTCCTGACCCGACTCAGACATCCAAATTATCGGTAAGTCTATGCTACTTGCTACTTCAATATTACAGATATATGAGGAGGAAAAATAAAAGCTGAATGGATAACTATTTATCAGCCAAGACAATCACTATGTGCTACTTTTGCATGATCAATGTATGATATGACTCAGAATTATAAACATAAATTATTTGTATGTTATGGGATTCTTATTGACAGTATCTAAGTTAGGCTGAGACTTATCATAAAAATATATTTCACTTAGTTCAAATACTCCTCATTAGAACTGTTTAAATTATCATGATGGTGGTAGTGGGGGTAATGTGATGATGATGATGATGATGATGATGATGGTTATGATGATGGTGGTGATGGTGATGATGATCATGAAGCCACTATTTGCACTATGCTTTACAGATATACAGTAGCTTGTCTTTTTTTAGAATCTCCTGATTGTGACAATGTTCAATATGATTGACTCAACTATCATTAAATACACCACCATTTCATTTTATAAGTTTGTTGTGTCTGAACTTTTGGTTGGTCTCCCAGTATTCTGTCACCAAATTCTCAAGTTTTTGTTCTTTTATATGGATCCAATAGTGCAGTAGCCAAACAAACTTCATGCAGTATGATGAAATATGGAATTATGGGAAAATCAAGATGAATGACATATCAGTCATATAGTCTTGTATAGGCAGACTCTTATTAGAATACACATTCCTTGAGGATACATTTCCAATATTGTAAAGTACTTTACCAAATAATTAAAGTCAGACTTGCTTGTACACCCTTACACATTCACTACCTTTTGGCCTTGGGAAGTGTTATGGCCATCCAACATTTTGTTTATTACAAGTCATTTGTTGAAATTATGAAGGATCTCTGCTGTAGGTTTGTTAATAAAAATAAATTATTGCATCCTTAAAGATTAAGCTAATAGCTAAGGTTTGCTTGTCCAAATTATCACCTTCAATATATATAAAGTCATGTATTAGGCATTGAAATCAGAATTGAAGAAAAAAAGATGCGTAAGCCCACTTGGAAGACACATTGATACAAAGCACCAATATCAGAAAAAAGATAAGAAATGAAGGCAGTGAAAAGAAATATAACAATATCAAGCAGAACAGAATGGAAATGAATTGGATGAGGACATTAATGTGCTTTCATCACATGGTTAGTGACTCATATTTAATGTTTGTTGTGAACGTTTGTCATGAAATTATCAAAGAGTGACCTAATTCTCAGCATTTAAAGTCGTCTGATCCCATCTCGTAGAATGAAGAAGGTATAACCATGGACCCTACATGGTAACCAATGTAGGTCCATGATGAAACCTGAGGTGGTTTCAGACCGCCTCGAAGTTCGCCAGTTCCAGGTATTCTCTGATCGGGAAATTTACCCCGATCAGAAAATACCAGGTATTTTGGCGGTGTGAAAGCAAACTACGCGTAATATCCCCGAAAGAAAATACCCGATAAATAGTAGGTACTTGGCGAAATTACGAGAACTTTCGCGGGGATTTTTCCAAGGTCGTGGGTATTTTGGCGGTCTGAAAGCAAATTACGGGAACTTTTAGCCCAGCGTGTCGTTGGGTGCGGCGCCGTGCATGGGTTGCTGCTGGGCTAGTGATTTTGAATTTCGCGCCTTGCTGCTTATCAGACCATACTGCGCATGCTCGTAACTTCAGGAACTTATCCCGAAGGGTATGTTTCAGGGCGGTGTGAATGCAGGAATAATTAATGGGTATTTTTCAGCCTAAAAAAGTTCTCGTAATTTAACGGGGATTCTTGTGATCGAGGCGGTTTGAAACCACCTTATATTATTCCCAGTACTTGTGATTTTACATAATCCATGTCATTGTAATTTCCTGGTGGTAGACCTTTTCAGGGGCAGATCCAGGATTGTAGATTGATGGGGGAGAGAAAAAGATATTTTGAAAAGCAGAAAAGAGCTGGTTGTTCTATAAAAGAAGGGTCATAATTCAATGATAATTCTTTTTTAAGGTGAGTTAAAGGTCTTCACTCTAAATAGGCCTTTTTCCCTTATTGCCATCTTCATTTTCAAATTGGAGATGTATGAAGGAGGTACCTCTCATAACACCTTGCAAATTATAACTGTTGACCAATGGGCCTCATCTCCTCCTCACTACTCCGAATATGTGCTATGAGTCTGTTTCATACTTAGAATCATATGCCAAAGCAGGGACGTGAGAGGGCCAAAGTAATTATGATTGTCCTTCTGTTATTGTGAAAGTGTATCGCACTAATGTTGAACTAATCAGAAATGTACACAGGTCACACAAAGTCTGAATGATATAAAACCTAAACCAATGAAGTGATGATATTTACTAGGGAATCCAAAATAAATAACTTGGTGAACATATGATGAAATAAAAAAATAAGTAATCACTTTAGGTTTATTGATTTTATGAACAATATTGATATGTGCTCTTCATTTTGTTGACACCAAACTATATATAGTTCTTCTGATCACACTGACAGTAAATATTTTACATTGATGCTAATGGAACTAATTCAGTTCATATAGACTGAAGCTCGTTTAGATTATTCAAGAATTCCTCCTATTTATCTAAATAAAATTAGGCAATAAAACTAATAAGGACTCTTTTTCCTATTGTTAGAAAAAAATAGAAAGAGTAAGGAAAGTCGTTTTTAAAATAACAGACATTCCAAAATCTGCTTGACAATTACCCGGTACACAATAAAATTCCTTGGCTTCTGTTTATCCATAAATCTAATCGAGTTGAATTTTTCGAAGCTCTTTCATTATTTTGCCACTTTGCTGATTTTTCTGTCACTAAATTGACAATATGTTTACAACTCCTGAAGTGAGCCGTTCTCAAAGAGTCCAGACCAAAGGATTGAACAATGGAGCAGGAACAGAAGAATAGACAAATTCAATGAAAAGGATACGATGTTAACCCTGAAAAGAAGTAACTATTGACACAAAACAAGTGAAAAAGGGCACCTAGTCATGACCCAGTAGCACCTTCCTACTATGAGGAGAGACCCCGTTCTCATATATGGTACTTTCTTTGCCAGTTTAACGTATAATGCTCAAGCAGTCTTTGAAGCGATTTTAAGTGGTCTTCCAAACCAGTTTGAAATCCACCTCATGATGTGGTTTGATCAAGACCGTATGCTTTTCCTTGTTTATCTCTGGTTTCAGTTTAGGTGAGGACACAACCGTTTATTGGGAAGCGATCTTCGCCCAGAAGTACAGTAGTGTATATAGGTTGGATGCACTCTGCTGTACATACAGTACAAGGTGTGCATGAAAAATACTGATGATAAATACTTATGCTGCACTTTCAAAATTCGTGCAAAACATGTGACTGAGAGCAACAAGACCACTTTACATGAAGTCATTCTGGAAACCACTTCAGGAGATGAGAACGCTAGTGAAGTGATCTAAACTGGTTTCCTGAACTGTTTTAAGGGAAACTTATCACATAACGCTAGTTCAAGAAAGTAAATGAGAACAGGGTCATAGATGGTTATTGGGAGAGAGAATGGGGGAGGCGGTTAAAGAAAGTAAAAAAAGTGACAGACAAAACAAATGAATTCAAAAAGAGAAAAAAAAACCCTCAAGTATAGATGATAGAATACATTATGGATTAGTTATATTGTACACTGACAAAACATAGAGAGGTGTGATCGGTGCCCCAGAAGTGAAAGATTAAAAACAAAACTTGACATAAGTTTAATTTCCTACAAAAGATGAAATCATGAATAAAATCAATCTTTATGTGAAGAGTGAGCCACATTTTCAGAAAAATATAATTATTAAAGAGAAAGATCTAAGAAGTGAGAAAAATGATGGAAGCAGAGAATAATAACTACTCCTATTTTCTGAAGATGGACTTTGCTCTTGTGACTCACCAAGTGCAAATAAATTGATTGATTTCAATATGAATTTCAAAAGATATGAGATAACAATGAAAACATCTTTTTGGTCTATCAGAGCAAGTAAGCATAACGGGCGCTGAGTTTAAATAACTGGAACTGGTATTCAAAAATCTTATTTTCTCTTGTTGGAAGATTTTGTTTTGTATTCGCTTGAAGACATATGGCAAAGTGAACCAGCGAATGAAGTCACCGTCCAATAGGTTTGAATAATGGAATACCTTTGGGTAGAGAATTGGTCGTCTTTTTCACCCTGAAAGAAAGTTGAATAAAGGAAATATTCTCTGATGACTGATAATTGTCTCATAATGGAGTCTAACGTGACGTCAGTCCAGTATTAACTTCACTTGCTTTTATCCCTGCTTCTGTTGTAACACTTATTTTTCTCCTTCTTGTCACACCAGACCTTGTAAGGATTTCAGTATGTCCCACTTGTTGTAAGAACCAAGTGTGCTTATGATATTCGGTGCATCTATACTATCAAATGTGAAGTTGTTTTATGTGAAGCCATTAATGTGCTTGTAAACCAGTGGTGAACTATTCAGTGGTAATGAGGAACGATGTTTGACACAAGAGATTGGAATGTATAGTTCAATGCTATATTACTCATTTTCACCACAACTTTTCTGGAAAGATGTATATCGGTTTTCAAGCTTCATTGATTTCTGTGCATGGTGTTTAACATGAGATCACTCTACCATTTCTTGTATATGCTATCTGTTGATATAACTTTGACGAATCATTCCTGTTGACTTCTATCATACTTCATTACTTGACAGTTTTACGATCGAATAGTGATAGCGAACTTATACCTGTGATGAAATATGGTATCCCTAAAAGATAATTTTTAATCAAAATGATGCTAAATATGTCTGTCAGTTATCCTGAAATGGAGCCAAACTGTTTATTATTCAGTGAAACCTAAGTCACTCAAGAGTCACTCTAAATCCTATCCAAGACTGGGACAAGTATCATATTACAGAGGATATCAAATGTGTTAATTACCATGGTAACACAACACTTTTGTAAGTGAGAGGGATTCCTTTGTGAATATAATTTTAGTTTTGCTGGTGGACTGAAATCGTGGAATCTCACTGGTTTTTACTTCCTGGAAATGCAAAAAAAACCCTGTGTACTGAAAGATTTTCTATACGAAGAAGTGGGATAATAACAGAACAGCCGTGATGAACATAACGATGGCCAAGTTAACAGTAAGTCCTGTTTGTATCTGTATATAAGTGTATTTCAGATTTATCAATCATCATCCTTTCGCATTGGTTTCATTCATGTCTCTTCAGAATTACTCATATGATATTAAAAACAATCATAATGTTATTAATCATTTCATTTCATTTATGAAGATTTTAGATCTGATATTGTAATGTATATCTTATGAATAATGTAGTACAGTAAAGTCAGACTAAAGATGAATTTTTGAGTGAATATTGAATTGTAGATTGGAAAGAGTGAATTTTCAATGTCAGACATCATTTGTTTGGAGAGTGAATTTGAAGTAATATATAGATTTCACTTATAAGAAAACAGTGAATACTCTTATTCTGCTCTTATTGTATTTTCACTCTAGTGTTAATAATTACTAATTTTGGATGTGATATTGATTATCATGCTTCTTAAAATGGAAAGTGTGAATTTTCACCACATTGTAGTAATGTTTGTTGTCAGCCTATGGTTTTATTAAAGACATAAAAAGATGAGAAAAGTGTTATCATTAAAATGTTATATATTTCATAGAGAAATCTTAAGTGCAATAAAAGCTTATATTGGATGATGCCACGATGCTCATGAACGTATGCAATGCAGATGAGATGATGTGGTTAAGACGAAGGGGACAGAGGCAAAGAGGAGGAGGGTATTGATGGGTGGAAAGCTGAATGGTAAATTAAAGTAAATCGCTAGAGGGGAGAGGAGAAGAACTTCTCAAGCAAGCAGATGTCTTCATTCTAGGTGGTAGGTGAGGAGGAAGAGGAGAATGGAATTGATGTGAAGATGATGAGTTGGTACTAGAGGGTGTCATATTAGAAGATGAAAAAGGAATGGAGAAAGATAAAAAATGAAATGGTGATTTTATTTTGATGCGGGAAGAGATTGTAACTGTGTTTATGCTTTGAAGGAAAAATAAATGATTTTTTTTAAGGCAAAGAGAATGGTTTTAAGCAATTAATATTTAAGACAGTATTGTTTATGCATAAATAATTTTCACTCAAGAAGCCAATTTTGATAGGCAGGCACTGCATATTCATAATCACTATTTATTATACCATATTTAGGGCATATACTGTAGGTAAAAGTAACTTAACATGTAGAATAATATATACACAATTTTTTAAAGGATTGGAAAGATGCAGCCATGTTTTGAACAAAGCACATTTTATAACCCATATTTTTTTGCTCCAACAATTGACCTAATAGTGCCTGAGAGTCATGACAAAGGAATAATATATTTGAAATAAGCAGGCAAAATGAAGAGGTAAACAGAAACAAAGAAAACAGAGAATAAACAAGAAAGGATGAATTTGTGATCTAACACAATAAGAGGGATTGGATGTGTGCTGCCCTAGAGGGCACATGAGAGATGGATTTCATATAAGAGACAAAGAAGTAAGAACCAAGGAAAGGATTAATAGAGAAAGTGCATTTCAGATTTTATATGACAGATATTGGATGGACTTGAATCAGAATTCCCCCCCCCCTTCGCCTTTCGAATGAAGACAAATTACAGACTGCGACAAAGAAAATCAGAAATAAATTAGCAAAGACAACGGGAGACACATGGGGCGACGGATTGAAAAGCCAATGACAAAGCAGTCGTGAAAATAAGAAGATTATCGTTAAATTACTGTCAAAGAGAAAGAAGAAACAAGGAATCGTAAGAATTGATGGAGCAGGTGCATAGAAGCAGTAGAAGAGGCCCACGGAAGGAGGAAAAGAATAATGAATGTTGAAGTGAAACTTAAGAGATGATGCGGGAGAGATGCGATCCCCGATGCATTCTCCCTCAGCATCTCCTAGTGATGACTCATCCTCCATTGGTATATTACATCTGAGTGAAGACCACATCATTTGGACCGGTAGGAGAGACGCATGCATAATTTGCCCACTGCTTTTCTGGGCCATTGCTTCACCGGAGCTATGCTATGAGCTGGAGAAATCACTGGCAATGCGGCGCTACTTAATTGGATGTAATGATGACATTTCCTATTAAAGAGGTGAAGGAGAAAAGAGAAGATATAGAGAGAGAGACTGTGTGAGAGAGAGTGAGAGAGAGAGGTTATTACCATCTTGTGACCACACCCATCTGACTCTTTGTGGCTCATGATTTAATTTCTAAATTCTCTTTTTCATTAAATTCAGACTGTTTTTTTATGACTGTTCAAACGAGATGTTAATGAAGGTAAATGGTGAAAAAGCACTATGCTAATGGCTACTATGAGAGAGGAGAATACACAGTCCTGTTATGAAGCAAGAGAAAGAATGAGGGTGAAGAGAGAACTGGGAGGAGAGAGAGAGATACTCCTGACTGCATGAGCTATATTTACTTCACAGACTTATGTAAGATAAAAAAAAATAATTTACAGATTAATTATGAACTGCTGTTTTTTAACCAAGCACAGCTTCGATTGATCATTGGGTAACTTACAACCTTTTTTTTTTTACAAATTGATATAGTATAATCTAATTGGATGTGATATGATCACTAGAGCAGTAAATCATTTATTTTAGCATGTACTTGAACGTCCTTCTGGTCATAGCGATTATTATGGTCTCAGGTGCTTGATGTCTGGAGGGTTGAAGAATAGGAAAGACAAATGATGATTACCCAGATGTGTTCCGTTGTTAAAGGACAAGTCCACCCCAACAAAAAGTTGATTTAAATAAAAAGAGAAAAATCAAACAAGCACAACACTGAAAATTTCATCAAAATCGGATGTAAAATAAGAAAGTTATGACATTTTAAAGTTTTGCTTAATTTCACAAAATATTATATGACATCCCGGTCATTATGCAAACGAGGGAACTGATGACATCACTCACTCACTATTTCTTTTGTATTTTATTAAATGAAATATGAAATATTCTAATTTTCTCCTCATTGTCCTGTGAAACCAAGTTTTATTTTGCCCTGAACATGTGGAATTACCATTGTTTAACATTATATGGTTTAGTCAAGTTGGTCCTTATTGTCAAATCTATAAAAATTGAAATATTGTATAATTCAAACAATAAAAAACAAAAGAAATAGTGAGTGACGGACATCATTGATTCTTTCATTTGCATGTGACTAAATCGTGCATATAACTATTTTCTGAAAAATAAGCAAAACTTTAAAATGTTGTAACTTTCTTATTTTACATCCGATTTTGATGAAATTTTCAGGATTAAGCTTGTCTGATTTTTCTCTATTGATTCAAATCATCAGTTTTCTGAGGTGGACTTGACCTTTAAAGAGCAGACATTTTAACACCAAGTGGAATTTGATGTGAAGGGAATTTTGTTAAGTACACCCACAATTTCCTTGCTAAAGGGGAAAGTATCTAACCTGATATAAGGTTGGTTTCAAAAGAAACCACAAATTAAAAGGCAAAGATTATTTAAACAAATGTATTTTTATGATTTCTTTTCTGTTGCAATCTCCTGAAATTTGAAGATCCTTTCTATAACAAGACTTTTTAAATCTTATCATCCTTTATTTTCTTTATTGCAGATGAATATGACAAACAATAAGTCACTGAAAAAATAATTTGTTTTAATAATTCATTCCTCCAATTCCTTATGTGTATGATTTTATGGTGTTTAATTATTGTTATTGTACTTTCTTCGGAGTCATCATTGTTTATATTAACTGTCTCCCTTGTGTGTTGAAACCACCATCTCCTCTGAACCATTGTGCTTGGCTTCACATCAAGAGAAATTGAAGACGACTTCCAAAGCAAACCAAGACTTGGATTTAATTGGAAAATAGGAAAACTTCTACAAGCCTGGGGGGAAGGGATGGAATGTATTGGCAGGTTTTTTAATTATAATGTATGAAGAAACGTAAAGATAACAGTATGAATCCTTCGCTGCATGAAGCTCGTGCTATGTGCAAGTTAGCTTTTTTTTTCCTTGTCAAGAACATCATATTTCCGTATCGGTGCAAGAACGCTCTTAACACCACACTTTCGCGCATTGCATGTGGGCAAAAATGCCCTTACCAGCGTGTACAAGTACATTGCGTAAGGGTGTTTCTGCACCGACACAACAATTTACGGGATGCATACATTAAGTCTAAACTTTCAGACTATGTTTGTTACAAGGAGGGGATGAGGTGAGTGAGGGTCATGTTAATTAGATCATCAGTATTCAATTATTCGCCATGCGCATGCCCTTGTCCACTGACAAACAACAAACATATTGACATTCTTCATAACAACAGACGCTGGGATAGAAACACGCTAATTTTCAGTGAAATAAGATTCATGTTGGTTGAATAGGAACCAGACAATGAGGGGGTAGTACAGAGGGGAGACAACAGAAAGAGCAGAAATGCATTAACTGTAGTATCAGGGGAAGCCTCTGCAATAATGTATGTTGATATATTCATGGTATCATAGCATCTGTGGTTTGTTTAAAAATCTCAAAATATATACATTTTGAGGACAGTCAGAAAAAGTTGTATTTAGTATCATGACAATGCTGGCAAGGTCATATTGTTTGAGAACAGTTTCCTATGTCCTGCAGAGAATCCCTCCTAAGAAAAAGAAGGTTGCCATTTATGTCATAAGTCTAAATTAGTGCTTTTTTTAGCTGTCCTTATTTTCAATTTTTTTTTGTTACAGCTCACCATAAGTTAATCATCAATAGGTTGTAGCATCCTGCTCAGATCAGTTCACTTCTCAATCAGTTCATTGACTCTGTTGAATTGTTGGTCTTGTCATGATTGTTGTTGTTGACCACCTATTCTAAGTTATTGAATAAAAGTATCATCTGAAATGACAGAAACTATAAAGTGGTCATATGCTGTGTTTAGGCCAGACATGGTGGCTCAATGGTAGAGCGCTTGCCAAGTTATACCAAATACTTATAAAAATGGGACCTTCTGGCTTCTGCGTTCTTGTTAGGCACTCGGCATTTAGATTGGAGAAGGGTAATAATAACATATGTTATAAAGGGCCCTTTGGTAGAGCAGTTTCCTAACTGAAGTGGCTACCCTGGGTAAATAAAACATCATTATTATTATTATTTTGTTCTCAATTTGTTGTAATCAAATTCAAGGATGATTTAAGTGTAAGGTCAATGACTTCTGACTGATTATCACAATTATTGTGATAATTATATACCTTACAATATTATGGAAATATACAGAGAATTACAGATTTTCATTACAGATCGAGCATGCGATCTTAGACCCATACGAGTAATGCCGAAAATTTGTTTACAAATACAGAGAATTGTTTCTCAATTATAACTTTTAGGAAATTTCTTTTCAATTATCTTTGGAAGTTTTATGAGTCACAGTGGTCAGTAATGATCATTCAGAATTCACTGCTATTGTGATAATAATGCAATTTCATCATTTATTTGTACTCTATAAAGAATGTATAGTATCTTTTTTTGCTTTTTGAATGTTCAATAAATTCTATTATTTTTAATTATATTATCTTTGTCAAATATTATGCAGGGATAAATTGCTGTTGAAAGAATAATAAAATTGCTCAGAATGGAGGTAAAGCATATCTCTGGGATATATTTTATTATAAGATACCAGTGGATATGTTATGTATGTTCTGTCTCGTGTAAAATGCTACCTGTATTTCAAAGAATTTTTTATTCATTCAAATCTTTGTTTATATTGAATACTATTGATAGATTTGAAGAGAATTGTTAGTTAATTTATTCAATATATTTGATTAGTTAAATTGTCTGTATATATATATATATATATATATATATATATATATATATATATTGTTGATTTTATGATGAGTGAGTTTTCCATCTTCTGCACATCCAAATTTCTCTCTCTGGTTTTTTGATTTTCCACCTCAATACTTTACCATGAAATGCATATATTTATAATCTTAAAATTCCCTGTTTTCATGATAAACACAATAGAAAATCACTCAGATGAGACTAACAACTTAAGTTACTTAATACCATGTATCCTTTCACCCATTCTTGATTTTCTTGGATAATGCTGATTTGGATTATTTCAAACAAATCTGTTTCCCCATGTCCTCTTCCTCCTATTTGATCCTGTTCCATGCACCATCTTTGCTTTTTGTTACACTTCTCTGTTTTATTTTTTTCCCTTGTATTACTAGCTTCCCTTTAAAGTGACATCAAATGATACAAGAATCTATTGTACTCTGTTAGTTTACTTTTTTTAACTGATGTTATAGTCTTCTTAATACTTCAGCATATCCTTTTAATTTCCCATACTATTTATGTAAGCCTACTAGAGAAATATGTCCCACTCCTATTTTCCCAGGTGACTCACTATAGACTCCAGTTCCTAGAAAACTTAAGCATACTGTTATATTCTATTTTACATCCTGTTTACATAAATACAAGGGGAAGTATACAGCATTAGTGCTGTACTTATAGAATTACTAGGTATTGAAGTAAGAAAAAGCATGGACCTATGAGCAATAGGACAAGGGAAGATGAGTCTCCATCCAAAATTTCATGAAATGCAGAATTGGAAAACCAATTTTTTAGGTTTTGAGAGACAAGCAGTGTGGGTGTTGGTACATGGTTTTGGATTTGTTTTTTAAGTGGAAAGGTAGAGGGAGGGGTGAATTTGATATCCTTGTAGATTTCAGACAAAAATTGTTTGCATGTGGTGTGTTTATACCCCTGAAGGTATTACATATTTGTGAGATGGTTGTAATCGTCTGTTGAAAGCAATGTCTTTGCGGATACCCCCTCAGCGATGATGAGAAACTACAGAACAAATGGGATGATATTGAAAGGATTGTGACAATCTTTCAATCTCAGCTCTGTATTCTCTCGCCTCTCTTTTTGTTTATTATTCCCTTGTCAATTCTCTCTCCTCCCATCTTCCAAATGTTAAAAAGAATACACCTTGCTCTTCTGCTTTATCTATATCCCATCTCTCTATATCTCCTATCACATTTCATTCTCTTTATATCTATTTGCCTATCCACCTATCTTCAGTTTTTATCCACCCCTCTGGATCCATTCTTTCATATATGACCAATTCTCTTCCATCATCCCTCCCCCACCCCTCCATCTATCCCTATTACCTCATTTTTTTCTCCCATGCATTCATCCCTGAGTTTTTACCCCCTCCCCCTTCCCTTCCCTTTCCCAATTCCTCATCCCTTCCTCTCTCATTCCCCTTCTTGTCCCCCAACCATTTCATTGAATCTGTTGACCCCATGGTCATGTGCATTCCCAGTAGAGGTCATGACCTTCTTGAAATGAGGACGGTATGTTATTGTTGTTGTTATTGTTGTTATCCCTCCCCTTTAATCCCTCTAGAGCCATCATGGGTTTGCTAGTTCCTCCATCATCAGGGACCAAGGTAGTCTTATTGTTCAGACCCTATAAAAACAAGGCCAAACTGTCATCATTTTCCAAAATAATTATTTGTTTACTATACCAGTCCATGACTTTGGAGGTGATGCACCCTGTCATGTAGTTAAAAAATATTGTTTTTGGTGTTACAATGATATGGGGAATTAAAAAAGTGACCTTTCTACCTCAAAATGAGAAAATAAAGCTGAGGACTTGTCAACAACTGATCAAACAAGCAAGCAAACAAACAAAGTAAAAAGGAAAACAAGGTGCTATGCTCTATGAAAAGAAAACATATCCCTTTGTCAAACTCATGTTCAATACATGTATCTCTGCTTCAAAATAGTACCTGTAGAACAACATATCAACATGAGGTATATTAACATCATCCTTTGAGTTTGAAAAGCATGTTTTATGGTCAAAACAGTTTAGTGGTTAACACTTTTGTTTTACAGAGATATTACATGTATGCAATGGTTGTGACAGAAGTAATCTCTGTATGTACTTTGGTCCTTGTACTTTGTACAATCAAGTCTTCTAATACATTCTTGAGATTTGACATGATGTTGACACCATTTAAGTCAACATCCCACAGTCTCAAGTCATTAGCCTTGATCAATACTTATTGCTGGTTAGTCAGGCAGAAATATGGTACAAATAAAACTTGTATTAGATATAAATTTATACTAGTTGTTGTAACGATCAGAAAATGACTTTAGATTGTTCCAATATTGATAATGTGTGTACCATTCAGATAATATTCAGTTAATATATTGGCCTACACCAAGGCATAAACATATTTTTGAAACATGACAACTAACCAACGATTAGTCTTAATGAATAAAAAAAAAAACATAATGATTCTGGTAGAAAATTTACAACTTGCTCAAGTTCCTACCACATTTCATTTCATTTCGTTTATTTCCATTTTCAACAATTACAGTTTGTTTTGTACATTTTGACATATAAATAAAACATATTTCAAGTATCCCTTTACAAAAATTATATTCAAGATTATTACATATCAGGTTGGAAATGGAGGAGGCTGCTAAAAAGCAGAGCTTGTAGTGTGCAGCCTCTTAATAAATATTCTTGTAGTTACATACCATATAAAAATCAAAATTACAACTTGAGCAAAACCAGTTCCTATCATATTGTGATAGGAAGGCGTTTGTCAATTCCCACCACATTATGATTTCGTTTATTTCCATTTTCAACAATTACAGTTTGTTTTGTACATTTTGACATATAAATAAAACATATTTCAAGTATCCCTTTACAAAAATTATATTCAAGATTATTACATATCAGGTTGGAAATGGAGGAGGCTGCTAAAAAGCGGAGCTTGTAGTGTGCAGCCTCTTAATAAATATTCTTGTAGTTACATACCATATAAAAATCAAAATTACAACTTGAGCATAAACCAGTTCCTATCATATTGTGATAGGAAGGCGTTTGTCAATTCCCACCACATTATGATTTCGAACTGAATGTGTTTCATTTTAATGTTTTTTATTGTATATATATCTATCTGCATATGAATTTGTCTTTTTAATCAGATGTGGAAATAAATTTGAATTTGAAAATTTGAACATTACTTTGTGGCAGGAACTCTAGAGATTTGAAAGTGTTGTTTCTCCAAGAAACAACACTGAATGAAACATTAATAGTGATACCAACAATACTCAATCTAGTTTAATTTTAGGAGTGTGTCTGCCTTATTACCCAACTTTGAATGAAAATCATTTCCCAAGGCTGAAACAATATAAGTCCATGATATCACAATTTAATTACATACATCTCAAATTAATTAAAAGTTGTGTCTGGTATGTTGAGACTATTATGATGCACTCGTCATACACACAGACATTCCATTTCAGTTGAATGGCCTTCCAAGCTGACTTGGGAAATACTACCCCTCCACATGTTATTGTGTGTGTTGTATGGGGGCGTACACACAGAACCAGACTACTGGTAGAATTGGAAGATACAATTCTCTACATGGATTTGTGTAGCAAGGACAAGGGTTTGGATGTTTGGTAGATGAATTAGCATTGTAACTATAGGCGGTAGGCTATGATCATACTGCCCTAGTGATTGAATTTGGTGGTGGATAATATTTGTTTATTCACGATTGGATGTTATTAATACCACAATTATTTGATTTGGATAACTATGGAGCAAGCTGAGTTTTGATTCTATACCAGTGCAGTGCATGAGACAACTGAAGATAGCATTAGGAATCAATCCAGCCCTCCCTGTCTGGATTTACTCCTTGGATTGGTGGTAGCAGCGAGGAAGGAAGCAGGGTGATACCGGTATAGGATACCGGTATGCTTGGAGTGCATCACTGATACCTCCCATATCCTGTATTCCAGTAATATTTACACCAGGATTGAACATGTAACCATTAACCATTGAGCTCTTGATAGTTGACATTGATTGGCATGCTGTTTGTAAGAGAATCCCAGGAATATCTGGAATTTATAAACACATGAGATAGAGTTGCACCAGAGCTGAGCAGATTGGAATAAAATACTGAGCAAGGAAATAGGAAACTTCACATGTTCATGATGTTCAAGATAACGAAGCTGTATAATCAACAGGAATGAGCAAATGTAATATGGTATTCTGGTTTTAAAAAGTTTGGGGAAACATAGAACAACTTATGTACAGTATACAATGTTAATGAAGCAGTTCATAAGAAGAGCTTTTATTACTGACTTGTGATACTCAGTGTTCAAACACAAAATGTACTGGTGATTTACAAAGCTCTAAAGCAATAATGCTTCTGTAACACACATGTTTATCAAAAGAATTCTGCTCAAGAAACACTGTAGAGCCGAGTCTACCATTTTGAAATTATCTTGAGGATGTGAACTACAACTGCAGTGGTATGTGATAATCATGTTTGTTGAGGTTATTTTGCATCACTGAGCTGAGCCAAAGCTTTTTAGTCAAAGTTTGAAAAAAGCCCTATTGATCATTCATAATGATGCACATCAGAAAGTGAGCAACAAACATGAACAAAGAGATAAACATACAACATGGACAATGCCTGCATGACATCATATGACTCACATTGAGGATAATGGTCACTGGACTAGGACATACGTCATCTCTCCAACATCCAGACAACTTCATGTTACTCCATCTTGTTTGATGAGTTTCTTTCAAAAAGGTATTACAAAATCCAAAATGATATTGAATTGTCTGATTGGTTGTAATTTGCTTTGAGAGAGACTGTTCATTTTCTTACATAATAATGAAATGTTGTCAACCATGGATCCAATTTTATACCTAGCCCTAAATCTAAAGAAATCCAGCACAATGTAATGTAAAAATCAAAACAAATGAAGAATAACAGGTAGGAAGCAGGAGCACTGTGAGATCAATGCCTTGTCAATAGAACCTCTTGACTTAGGGTATTGCAGGGGGTGGTAAATTGCATGTCCCCTTCTTAAAGTTGAATTAAGAAGACGATTCCAAATATTGAGATATTTACATTAATAGCAACCTTACAACCCCCCAAACACTAATAGGTGATTCGACCCCCCATTTTCTTTTTTCAAAATAGTGAATTTGAACGATTTATCCCTACCCATTTTCCCTGAGTTCGCTCCTGCAATGCCTACCGAGACGGGTGTTCTTTGAGTGTGACGTCACCGGGGGGTATTCGGTCCCGGTTTAGTAAACAAGGCAGTGCCGTTTTGTGTACTACTATGGAATAACTGCAGTTGAAGTTGTATCTGCGAGCCATATAACTTGCAAAGAGGAAATGATTAAAATATTTGTGGCCGTACTATTATTCCAAATATGTGAATTCCCTCAGAATGATACCATAGACCCTAAAGGAATAATTTCAAGGTGAATAATATGAAATTTGATCGAGATCTTCTCACCAGTCGATAACGTAGCAGACGTGTTATTATGACATATTTATCCGCGTGTGACGCGGCTCTTGCAAAAAAACACAGTTGGTTGCGGAATTGCTTTGTGCCGACCGGCCGCCCGCTCCGGCGCAGCTAGCTGTCGAGCTACCGTACCGTTCTTGTTGTCTTCAACCATAGAGATGTATACTAATTACTATATATCTTTCTGTCTTCAACTCACTTCCGAATTGCGTTTGTATGTGTGACCCCTAGCGTAATTAAATATAGAAAACAACTCAGAAGGCCGAGAAAGAATACTATACGTTTGGTTCAAGATTGTTCTGTGGATTGAGCTATGAGTGGAAATGATCCAGAGGATATAAAAGTGGAGTCAAAGACAAAAGAAAAGAAGAAAAAACGCCAGGGGATCGCTGCACGGCCATGAACTAAGTCGACATACCAGACCATAACAGTACACTCAATGCCTGGGTGTTGTGTGTACTAGTATTATGCGTTCAGCGCGCGCTGAGCTAGCCGCCGGAATTACTTTCCAGCTACTCACTTGATTGAACATCGTGATAAAATAAATGAGAAATAGTGAAAATATCATTCAATAACTCACTGTTTGCTATCTTACATCATGATTGAAGAGTTCATGGTGGTTATTCATACTGTTTTTTATACAGGGAAAGTAAAGATTTGTGCATATCAGTCCTATTTGTTTGATTTGAGTTGCTTTGAAAAAAAATTGTAAAATATCTTTCTCTCTCTGCATAGCATTTCTGTATGACATTCAGGCACCTCTTATACTAAATTCCCCCCGGTGACGTCACACTCCGAGTGACTTTTCTGTACACTCGTCTCTCGGGCTCTGACAGGTGGCTAATTTCATAGACTTTCAAAGCAAAATATCGAGAAGGCAGAGGATTATTGTGACATGCTATGTGTTTGAACAACTTATATATACTATATATTGTATGTAGAACCTATATTTATGGAAACTCACCCCCTTCTTAATTCAACTTTAAAGCCTGTCTGTATTTCAGCTGGAAGTGTTTGGTCAATTTTCAGTCAGTTAACCAAATCTGTATTTTGAATTAATTTATTATGGTCACTTAAATGTATAGCAATGCTTGTGTTGATCAATGCTCATTATGTTAATAGCAGTCAGTAAAAAATCAATGTTCATTTTGAAAATGGCAGTTGTGTCATTAAAATAGAATCAATATGAAAGTGACACCAGTTTCTGCCAATGATGAACCTCCATTAGTGTTACATGTAGACCTATTCGAAGTGTAGCCCTATATGAGAAAAGGTAATTTATCACAGAATAATTTTTCCTGGTATGGCATGATTTAAGCTTCGCAATTTTTTACAGACTGAGGCACTACACGAGAAGTCATTTATGTAGCAGATTTTTACAACATCAGACTGTATTGTACAGAAGTTGAGAGCTTTTCTCTTTTGATAGTCTCACTGTCTGGTTTAGAAGATTAATTGTTTTTGTTGGTAATGGTATCACTTTCATGTCCTTGCTTGAAGTATTATCCCTCTATCCCCCTCCCCTTCTCAATCTATCACTCTCTCTTTCTCTCTCTCTCTCTTCAACTGTGTCATCCTTCTCTCTCTTGATCAATTGCACCTCATCATCCCTTGTTCTTTTCTCTGTCTCATGGTAATTATATCATATTACAAGGAGCTCAGTTATAGCCCATGATTAAAGCCAGCGTGCACCACTCATACCGTTGACTGATGGTTACTATTGCAATGCCATGTGTTCATGCATATGAGATTTCACTTCCTAAATCATTCACTAAACTGGCCTGGAAACTACTTGAGACGAATCTGTGTGTGCTTTCTTTTATCCTTTGTGACTTATTGTTGTCTGGATATAATCAGAAGTTTCAAAAATTTAGCTTTAGGCTACTATGTAGGCATACTACTTGTATGCATTACAGTATTATGAAAAATAGAGGATGATTCTCTTATGAATCCAGATGATGTAGAAAAACAATTTATAGTTTCCTTTTCAAATAGCAATAGGCCTTATTAATTCAATTAAAGAGAAATAATTTTTTCCTCATAGAAGATGTGGAATGTGGAATCTTAGTCATGTCTTGACCATGAAAATTCTTAGTTGATTTAAAAGCATATTGGTCTAACAAGAGAGACTTGAAAATTAGTCTGAATTTCTCACATCTGTACAAGAGGCCAGGAATGATGGAGTCTAACTGTCATGAATCATAGCACAGGATAGTACTGTAGGCCTACTTCATATTGCAGTATGCTTGTTTCTTCAATGGTTATTGAGGTATTTATTCATCGTCATTCATCCTTGCTGGCTGATAATTTGGTCTGTGTATTATTCTGTGCTATCGGACAATACATTAACACTCTCCTGTTGGCCCAGAAGCAGGCTTATAGCTGTACAAGGGTTCAACATGATTAGATACACATGGGACTAACAGAGCAAGCAAACATTATAATGGCAAATGGAGATTGGGGATCAGTCTTTATCCAATGAACAAACACACAAGAAAACATGTCTGACCTTTCTCCTGTGCCTGTGATAGCATGGACCAGCTACACAGCTAGTCTTCAAGTCTGGTGATCACAAAGTGAAGAAAGTCAAATCAATTGAAATATATTAATATTGTAGTGGTTTTCATATCCAGTGATGAGGTTTGTTGATGTTTAGAGCACCAACAGCGTGAATAGGATGTCCCGAGTTCAAGCCCTGATTGAGCCATTTTGACCCAGAATTTGTGCTGCTATACTTCCTGAAGTGACATGTCCTCTAGACCACTATCATCTCCTCATTTTTTTATTGTCTGTTTTCTAGCATTATTTTGTAATGACGTGTTTTAAGCAACCTTGTATATGATTATGAGATGTATTTTTAGTGTTTATTTTGTACTAAGAGGCAGAGTAATTACCAGAGGCCATATTATTCATTACCATTTGAAGTTTATATCATTCATACAGAGCATTTGTATGGCTTAATTGCATGACCTGTGGTCAATAAATAAATAGTACCAGAGTTGTAATGTTTTTTATTGTTAGTTTGTCATTGATAGGTACATGTATAATCATACCAAATTATCTCAAGAGGTGAGTATTTACCTGCATGGCAGCTTTATTTCTTAGTGTAACCTTCAAAGGTACTAGGAATATTTTTATTCATTTTCAAATTCTTCTTTATCCTTCGATATTCAATGAATTATCGATAATGCAGATCCTCTTGATTTAATTCAAGTATGTCTTTGTCTGGTTCACGGGCTTGTACAATCTCACTTCATTAATAAAGCAAGGTTTTTCTTTTTGCAAGATCTAGTAAAAGAGTATAGAGAAATTATTAAATTTTAATGATTTGTTCTAAGATATTCAGTGATTCCTTGCATTCGAGCATATAGGCGAAGGCTACATGTAAGTAGGCCTATGCTTTCTGACTCAATTGAATTCATCATTTGTCATAATAATTAATGTATTTACTGGAATTCTTTATGTTTGGTCTCCAAACTATTGCCTAACAGAAATTTTACTTGACAACCTACAACTGGTGGCAGCGGTGGGATGATCCCACTATATAAAAATGACTGGTATCATGGTATGTTACCTCAATGTAGGCCTTTGATATGTGGCTATATGAAGAACTCATTTTAATACATTAATCTAGTTGCTATTGATTTTTTTGCAAGGTTATAAAAGCTGTGTTATTGATTTATTCCTTGATAAATGAATACACCACCCTGTGTGAGTGGCTAACCTATCTAATAGCCATAGGAGGCTCTTGTACTGCACATGAATACTGACTTCAGAGTAATCCGACGTGAGTGATGTTAACTCATTGATAACTGAAGTCCCAAGTAGTATTTGTGCAGGCAGTATAATATTAGATATTTGTCTTTGCTGTGTAGCCCTATGTGTAATACAGAATAACAGATATTTCTGTGTGTTATCACTCCCCTTGTCCTTCGTATTCACAACAATATTACATATTTTTTGTAATTGACTCACTTGTGATCATGGAGCTAGCTCCATTCTTGTAATTTAGGATAATCATTTCAGACTTGCAGTCATTTTCCCCCAAAGCTGGTATGAATTTAACGTGGCACTATACTGCCTAAATTATAGGCCTGACAGACAAAACCTGTACTATTTTTTTGCTTTGACGCAGGCATGCATGCCCTTAATGAGTACAAATACAGAGAGCGTGTTGAATTATCTTATTAGGGACTGGTATATGGCCAGATTGTAATTAATTTACGAATGGGAATGGGAAAGCTGCTAAGGGTTACGGGTTACCCAATAAAATGAGATGTCATCTGTATGCAGTCCCACGCATGCACATAGGCGTTAGTAAACCTACAAGGATACTTGACAGACATTCAGTTTCGCTCTGCCATGGACCGGCTGTCAAGTTATAAATCTATTGGCCACAGATGTTATGGGTTCTTCTCTTTATACTTTATGTGTAGTCTACCTCGTATCTTCACAGACTGAAACTTGACGAATGGCATAAAGGAATAAGGGATATTGATAGTAATTATATCAAGTGCTTGTACTGTATATGACCCTTGATAAAAAAGTAATTTTATGAATCCTCAATTTCAGTGACTTGTATCAAAGTGTTGAATACTGCCCTCATTGTCCCTCAAATGTTTAGTTTGGATATCCTTACAAAGAATGAAAGTGCAGAATTGTTTTGTTTTTCTTTTCTTTTAAGGATGTATCCTAGCGGTAAACATGATTCAAATTAAAAAGAATATTGTTATCAATATCATAAAGCTCATTAATATCCCAATTGGTAATGAACACCAATCACCTCTGACTCTGTAAAAATCTTGTGGAAATTAAGATGATTCTGGATTCAACAAAATGTGTTGATAGATATGTTTATTGTAACACCATCCCAGGAAGCAAGCTTCCTGTTATTACCAATGTATCTTGATTGTTTGAATCTTTTTCTGTATTGCTCAAGATAATCTAATACAGTATTCAAATGTACTTGCAGCATGGTTATTATGTGACTAGTCATTTAGCATGGGAAGACTAGAAAGATGATCTTTGACCAGGGCTCCATAACTTGCAATCATCACTAAATGCCAATAATCTGTCAACTTGTTCTATGCACACCTCGTTCAAAACACTTTTCCAGGAACCAATCAGAGTGGTTCTTTTATATTTGTAATTCACAACAAACATTAACGTTATAGGGCCTGACCAACTTTTAGTCCTACATGCAGTTGAACATCACTAGTACCCTTTTTACACAGGATTTTCTTAACCCCGGACTATCGCTAACCCCGTACTATCCTTAACCCCGTACTATTTTTTTTCCTTTTCACACATGCCAAATTGTTATCGCTAACCCCGGATAAGGAATGCTTGCTTTTCACACACGAAACTCACTAACCCCGGACTAGTGGTTTTTGTCGATCATTCGTAGTACAAGTACTTCACTCGTACCTTTTTACACACGCTAAAATTTCCTTAACCCCGTACTATAGGTGGGGCTAAATTGCCATTTAGCCCCACCTATAGTACGGGGTTAAGCTTAGCCCACTTTCGTTTTACACTAGCGATCTTAACCCCGTACTATCGCTCTTAGCACCGCAATTGCTGGGATAACCCTGCTTTTTTGCAGGGCCAAATAATCCCGTACTAAAGGTGGGGTTAGCCCACTTTGCAAAAATGCTGTGTAAAAAGAAAGTGGGCTAAGCTTAACCCCGTACTATAGGTGGGGCTAAATAGCAATTTAGCCCCACCTATAGTACGGGGTTAAGGAAATTTTAGCGTGTGTAAAAAGGGTATAAGTGATCCAAGTTCAATATTCATTGTCCTTGGTGTTCAGTTAACCCATTGACCACATGAACCAGATAGTCCATGTACAAAGTGTATGGGAATCACAGAAATTTGGTAGTCAAGTCTATATTTGACTGTGAAATAAATGTGAGAATGGAGTTGGCTCAGAAATTTCTTGTAATTAAAGAGGATGTGAAGGTGGATTTAATAGAGAGGATGAACATCATGAAATCTCCTAAAATGTGATATTGATCTTTGTCCAAATCATCATGGCAACTGGTCTTCCACGGATGCTCAGTGAGGATGGAAGAAAGCCACTTCCTGGTCTGAACCGGAGACCAGGGTTCATTAGCACCAAACTTTTTAATCAATCAAAAGGCTGATATTCATGATTGATTCTATTAGCTATTATGTGCAAGTAATTGCAAAATTCAAGTGTATGATCATTCTTTAAGCTTGGTTTTACAGGTCCCAGGAGGAAGTGATGTCAAATGAGACTGTCAGGATATCAGAATCAATTGATGATGGGCGTATCTAGGGTATATAGGGGTCCCTTCTCCTCACTTTGAGATCAATTCATTGTGTTTGATCGGGATCTATATCTCAGATGCTATTCATTTCACATCCAACTCAAATTGAAAATAGAGAAGAGAACATGGGAATATGTTCATAAAACTTGATTGATTCATATATTTTCTGCAATTTGGGGAGATGTATGTCACACCCATCCAAATAAACACATACTGATATCTCATCTTTGGTGACATCTTAAAATAGGGAGGGTTTAGTTATTTACCGAGGAATTGAAGCTCACCGTCACTTGCAAACTCTCCCCCTTTCTTTTTAATAGTTTTGATCCCTTCTTTTGTTATTTTTTAAAGGAATGTTTAGATCTTCAAGTTCATTTCCATTTCAGCCCCCCCCCCCTTGTATCCCTTGAATAGTTATTATATTACATCACTTGGATGGACAATATGACCCCAAAAAGGACACCTACGCCTCTAAAACCAACCACAGGAAATATTTGTAACCATTCATTGCTAGGATTCACAGATACAAAGGCCAATCGACCAAGTTTTGGAACACGGTAGCGACAAATGAACCCATTATAAAGTCATAAAATCCAAAGGGTTTTCCTGAATTTTGATCAGATTCACAGCAACGGTATAGAAGCCAAGTTGATTTCTGAAAAAGGACTAGTTATTATGCAGCGGATACAAGAGCGAATATTTCTGCTAAGAGATTTATTGTGGAGAGCTTGTGGATGCATGAAGTCAAGACCAGAACTTATAAAGTCTCTTGGTTCCGTGTATACATAATTCATAGATTGCCTTTATCTTCTTGAGAGCTTTCTCTACTGTCTATCATCAATAATTCTTCATTTTTTCGTGTGGATTTGTTTATGTTATTGATGAATTTGATCCTGTTTTTCATGCTTTGAATTGGATGTGTTTTCACTGTGGAGAAAAAAAACAATATTTTATCAGTTAGTCTGCATGACAGTTGTATTTATTTTATACTATGTTGAAAGAGAACAGCCTACATTACATGCATCTCTTTGATACTCTGTTGGGGTTTAGTTGCTTCAACTGATATCAATTTTAAGTCTTGTTTTTATTATTTGGTAATTGTGGTCTTGAAGGAAGGCTGATCAGCAGCTGTCATTCCAACTACACCTTTTATAACTCAAAAGTACGTTGATCGCAGAAAGGTCTAAATTATTAATGAAATCGTCTTCAATCACCAGCGCGAACCTTGACAATAAAGATCCTTCTTTATGAAAATGTCATCAATTTTGCTGTGGTCATCCCACTTCACCTGCCCATGCTGTAAATTTGGTCGTAATCATTGGTATTGATGTTGTTCAGTCACAGCTTGGATCTTACTAACATCCTCTTGTAGCAAGGTGGTGGAAATTTTGAGGTTGTTACAGCTGAAGTTTTCCAACGTCTCATCTTCATTTGATTCTTCTAGCATCTGAGATGTCAGGTGCCATTGGTTTCTTGAAGCGCAACGTGACATATATGACGAGCGAGAATGTTCTTCCGGATGTCCTAAACTGCCTGAATTCCAATCCCATCGGAGCCACGCCATATTGTTAAATAATTAAGGCACAATGTAGCCTTTTGCCTTCAAGCAGACAAGGCCAATATCGTGTACATAGTATTCAGCTTTGGATCATTATTGTGTTATTTTGCATGTTTACAGCAAGACAAGATTGTGTTGTAGAATTATTCCTTTGGGAACAATTTGAGGAAAATTAGTTGGTTTTGATGCTTGCTACATCGTTAATTCTTGGCAACATTCATTATTGTGGAGTGCATTTCAGCAGCTGTTGTGTAAAATAAGTCTATTGGAAATATTCCAAGATGAATCCTCTTATAAAGCAAGGAAGTAAGGATGATTCTTATGTGGTGAGTTTATCTTCTTCTTGGATGTTCTTACAATGCTCTTTTGTTTTCATATATGATTAATCTTTCATAGAATAACCTTAATGATTAGGGGGGGGGGGGTGTTGCCCATTGAAAGGTGTATGTGGTCATCCATGTTTGTCAGTGCATACATGTATGTAGATTCCATATGATGGTTGAGATTAGCAAGCATAGGCCCATAATTTACAACCTAAGATGTGATCTTTATTGTAAAGTGGGAGGATTGTAGAAACATGAGGCAACAAAATTTGTTTTGAAAAATGTTTTTTGAGATATAATTTTTAATACAAAGGAATAATAATCAATTGATAATGAATGTCTAATAGATCATATGTTCCCATCATTTTGGTAAGAAATGGAAGTAAATTTTAAAAAGAGGAAATTTTTTTATCACTACAAGTACATGTTAACATGTGATAGAGAGTCATTTAATTGACTGTCAAAAATCATCATAGCAGTGTAGTTATCAGATTGATATCATAATCATGAACACCTATCACAGAGCATGGAGCAAAATATAGTACTGACTTCATTCCATCTCTTAATATGAATAAGCTTTTCAGTTGACACCTCTGTGATACATACAATGTTATTAATTTCCTATGATTGTGGATTTGAAACAAAGGGTGATTAGAAATCAATGCCGTTTGAAAACAAGAATGTCTTGATTTATGAAATCATTTTGGATGGTGCTTTTGAAAAGGAAGGCCATTAAACAGAGAGGGAAATGAAACTTGAGTCAGAACTCAGAAGTTGTTATGAAACTATACTTTATCATTGCTATAATAAATCAATGTTATGTTGCTGCATGCTAGCCAAAGAATGATCTCCTGATGTACTCCTATCGAAAACATGACTACATGTATATTCTATTTTCATAATGGAATAGGCCAACATTGCCAGTATTTATTGGTATTGTGTCATGTAGGTCAACATCGCGAGTGTAGTTCACATTTTTTACCCTTACAGTTACACAAAAGCTTTAGCAGGATTTCAATGAATTTGATACTTTGTTATTTGGTTGTGGTGATGAAGATGATGATGGTAGTGCCAGAGGTGGTGGTGG
This sequence comes from Lytechinus pictus, assembly GCF_037042905.1. Classification (NCBI taxonomy): domain Eukaryota; kingdom Metazoa; phylum Echinodermata; class Echinoidea; order Temnopleuroida; family Toxopneustidae; genus Lytechinus; species Lytechinus pictus. Next base: position 30,878,460 of record NC_087259.1, on the reverse strand, counting down.
TGATGGTGCCTATATTGGGAAGTAACAGTATGAAGCTGGTTGTGATGACAAAAGAGGAAGGAATTAATGAATGAATATTGGCTGACTGAATGAATGAATGAATATGTACTTCATAGGCTTATATGTTACCCAAATCACAAAAACTCTTATTAGTGTTACAAAGAGCTGACATAAAAATGATTACACAGTCAACAGTCGGCAGATTCATTAGACAATTGATGTGGTGATTGTTCATACTATAAGTGTAAGATAGCTTTGGGATTATGAAACCAGTGTACTTGAATTGTGAATGAATTGAACTGACATAGAAACCGTCCAAGCCTTTGGCACCATATTGACCAAACATATGTTCATATAACATGTCCTATATTAGGTCTGTGTCCTATTACATGAGATACGCTCTTGGCGATGCGATGCACTTGAATCTGTTGCATTTTTTATGAGAGCAAATAATGGATGAAGCTCTGCTATCAGGGGACAAACGAGAGCCAATTCACAGCTCAGGAATTGACAAATGGGCCTGTTCACATAAAAAGTAAAATCACATGAAGCACTATTTAAATATTATTCCTGACTGGTTATATTTTCACACTAGCTTAATGTAAAATTCTGTATTCAAAAACTTTTATTATATAGGCTTACATGAACCTGAAGTCTAACATCTCAAACACTTCATGCAGAATTGTTTTTTATACAGATATTTTTTTTTTTAAATCTGATCAAGGCTTTACACAGGCCTGTCTTACTGTGTAAGTTTGATTTTATTTGGTATACCTGAAACTCCCCTTCAAAACCACAATATGGAAACCACTTCAAATGAAGTAATTGTTTATTAGCTTTATATTTCTCAATCATTTTATTATTTAGAGCAACAAATATTGTGAGACAGTAAATTGTAATTTATATCCAGGCATGAATTTTTAATCTCTTCATTGTGTAAGTTTACTTGCAAGATTTCAATACCGTTACATTGTACTTCAGCTTGCTAATGCTATGGTATGCAAAATTGTCAAGAAGATATTTTAGAGTATACTATAAAAGCTAGCATCCTCATTTTACTCACAACATAGCTCGCTTGCTTGAGGTTCACCATGAAAACTTCCAAACAGTAAAGATTATACCAGCATGATCAGCACTCTATGCATGACATAAACATTGCTTGGAATGATAGTCCAACCTAATTGTCATCTTATCTCATTTCATAGCTCTATTTAATATAGATGAAGGTTTCAAACACTCAGTGTTGTTCTAAGGGATGATGTTTAATTGACGTTATTTATATATTTATATTTGCCTATTTTGTTTTTCTTTGTTGTAGGGTATCCCGAATCGTATGAAAAAGGCTCTGAAGCGGACAAAGAGCGTTGGTAAAATAGAAAGAGAACGTCAACAGCCATTCAAACCAACAAAGGAAGATATAGAGGAATGTGAAAGGTATGTAACTCATTAATAATGATGATAATAATTGCTGTATTCGCACTTTTTGCTAGTGGACACAAGGCGCAACTATTATTACTGGACTATAGCTCCAGCTAGCAGTTTATCAGCAGCGCTCAGTCACCCCACTTGGGTTGAGTACAGTTAAAAGTGTTCATTCCAGAGAAAATTTGCCATTGCTGGGATTCAGACCCATGACCCTCTTTTGAAAGATATTGAAGACTACGAACCACTACAGACCCCAGCATGCCCACATAAATGTAGTCTAATTAGGACACATCACTTTCCCATCAAGACTGAGACAAACCCTGAGAGACCTAAATATACCTGACCAATTACCACAGACTGCCAAAATTAACAGGTTCTCAGAACAAAGAAGACATTTTTTTTTTTTTGGTTTAAACATTAGATCAAAATCAATTCCACATTTTTCATTGGAGATAAATAATTTTGTTACCATGATTATAATGAAAACAGGTCAAAACAAAATGACATCTGAGGATGGTCTGATAAGGCTTCCCGAATCACCTTTCACAAATCTCATTCTATTATTTACTGAGAATGGAATGTATTTTCACATGCATATTAAAATAAAGCCTAAATGAAAAAGAAGAGCAAAAATTTTCATCAATATTTTAATAAACATTGCATGTAAGTTTGAAAATGTTTTAATTAGGGCTGAGATGAACTGCTACTCTATTTCTAATGCATGAGTTTCAAACACTTATCTTTCATATGGCATATTGTTATTATTCTAACTAACTGGTTACCAGATGCAGATAAGTGCATATCTTATTGGTGGTATTGAGCATGGGGTCAATAGATTCCGCTCCTTCCTTTACGCCTCCCTGATCAAACACAAACCAATCAAAGTATCAACCAGTTTATGAATCACCTTTCTATTGAAGTTAAATAAGGTGGTTTCAGACCGCCTCGAAGTTGGTCAGTTCCAGGTATTTTCTGATTGGGAAATTTACCCCGATCAGAAAATACCAGTAAATATTGGCAATGTGAAAACAAATTACGCGTAATCTCCCCGAAAGAAAATACCCACTAAATAGTAGGTACTTGTCAAAATTACGATAACTTTCGCGGGGATTTTTCCAAGGTCGCAGGTATTTTGGCAATGTGAAAGCAATTTACGCGAACTTTTAGCCCAGCATGTAGTTGGGCGCGGGCGCCGTGGGTGGCTGCTGAGCTAGTGATTTTGAATCTCGCGCCTTGCCTGCTTATCAGACCATACTGCACATGCTCGTAACTTCAGGAACTTATCCCGAAGGGTATGTTTCGGGGTGGTGTGAAACTGTGAATGCAGGAATAATTAATGGGTATTTTTTAGCCTAAAAAGTTCTCGTAATTTAACGGGGATTCTTATGATCGAGGCGGTTTGAAACCACTTTATGTCAGAGTAACATCAACTACATGAATAAATGCCCTTTTGGCGTCAATAGATAGTTTATTGCATTACATAGATCGATGAGATCGAAACTCAACAGAGAAACCAAAACAATGCTGCAACAATGAACCTATTTTGCAAAGTAGTTGTAAATTACTTGGATAGGTTAGAAGTAACTGAGTATCAAAAGACTTTGACCTTGTTCTCATTTACTTTCTTGAACTGGTTTTCCGTAAAACACTTCGCAAAACCAGTTAAGAATTAATTGTTTTGCTAGCATTCTCATTACCATGTCGTTGATTCCAAAGTTACTTCACCTAAAGCGATATTGTTGCTATGGGAATGCTTTCAATGGGATCACATGTTTTGTGCTAAATTTGAAACTGCAGGGATAGGAATTGTTCCGAGTAGAGTGTCCTACATGCACACACTCTCAATACTTCCAATCGATTCCCAATGAACAATTTTGTCCATGTATACCATACAGTTGAGTTTAGTGAGGCAAAGTGGTCTTGAAAACCACATCGCGAAGTGGATTTCAAAACTGGTTCAGATGATCACACAAGATTGCCTGGCTTAAGCTTTCCCATTTACACGTTAAGCTGGTTTAAGAAAGTAGATGAGAATGAGGTTATAAGCATTCAGCATCCTCAAGAAAGTTGAATTAATCATGAAACTGCAAACCAACAACGAATTACTGGTTTCTTTTATTTCAGTCATTGAGTTCCTTCCAACAAAGAAGAACTTTGAGAAAGGAAAAACTGTCTGAAGTATAATATTGAATTCAAGAGGATTACAGTTTTGCTTTATTGTTCATATAATTAGTAGAAGCTACAGAGATATACATGTGCAGAATCTCAAAGAAAGATATATATGTACAGATTCAATTGATCAGCCCAAAGTAATACAAAAAAATGAGGATTAGAAGCCAAACAAAAACAAACATGTTTGAATCAGATATATTTTAAAGAGAGACTTTGTTCTATCACTCTGGATCACATTGTCACAGGATATCTTGTTGCTGGTTGTCTGTAAAGTTACTTCCTTTTAATTGTCACCTAGCAAAATAAAAACAAAACAGTAGATGTAAAAAAAAAAAAATCTGTGGTTGGTCTGTCAATCAGCATCATTACTAAATTCATTACACCCTCACCCCAAACAAGGAAATATTTTGACATTTTTCATTTGTTTGTGTTTTTTAATTTGTATTGATTTTTAACCCTATTTGTAAAGGCTCTGTTTATTTAATAATAGTACATAAGCCATGTATAAGCTTGTTAACAAGCCCGTATAATTAATTCAAATGTCAACATTTTTTTTTATTATGCAGGGTGCTACAAAACTTTTTAGAAGCACTTGCCCAGTTGGGCAAGTAAATTTTTAGATAGTTGGAATATACTCGCCCAAAAATCTATTTCACTTGCCCGAAAAAAGCCTTGAAAAAAAAGTTTTACCTCTTCAAAAGAAAGTTTTGCGGTTTTATAAACCATTGACCTTTTTCTCTCTTTGACATGAACTGATCTACCTTGTTATTGCATTTCTTTTTCCAAAGTGAGTTTATCTTGCCTGCCAAGACCAAAATTAGGGTCAATATCATATCGACCCTAATTTTAGTCATTCTACTATGAGAATTCTGCTTACCCAATTCGGGCAAGTAGTTTTGGTCTTTACTTCAAAACACTTGCCTGACTTTAACTTTTACTTGCCCCGGGCAATCGGGCTAGAGTTTATGTAGCACCCTGTTTATGGATAAACTTCAAAAGGGATGGAGGATGGGAGGTTTGTAGTTTGAATTGTTTGTTAAGACTGAGGAAATGAAGGAAGTAAAATCCTTCTTTTTATTCTCTTTCCATACAGGGTATTCAAGAGTTTTTATTTTTGCAAATTGTTGTTGTGAAAACATCTGTCTTCAATAGTCAATTACATTTTTACATATTTTGATATTTATACTATAGAAGATGAGACTTGATATCAGATAAATGAAATGTGAAGATATATATTATGTGTTACTGGTCAGTCTGCTTAGTAACAGCGAATAGCCAATCTCTTAATCAATCAGTATGAAGGGATAATCACAAAACAAATATATACCTTGGTCAACTATAATTTCAAACTAACGTCACGGTGAATTTGGCTCAAACCCAGAATATTTTGAAATGCTGCACATTTTGACAGATCTCCTTCATCGGCACACTTTTGACAGCTTCCCTGGTTTTCAACGAAAAGCCTGGGACGTTAGTCTATCACTACCAGCAACAAACATTTCCAACCGACTCAACAACCCGCAACTGCTCTGCCTCTGCTGGGAGCAAAGCGCCAGCAGCAGATATCAAATTCAGGAGAGGAACTTAAACATTATTTGAGCGCGAGCCTGTCGTGCTAATTTGTGCCCCCCTGCATTCACCCTACAGGGTTAATCCAAGTACCCTCGTTGAAACAAATTACTGGCTGACTTCTGCAATGTTCCTTTTCTTTCTCTCCTCCTGTTGTTCTCCCAAATATGGACTTGTTCCTGATTCAAAAACCTCACGGCGGGAGTTCTACCAGTCATTTTCGTCAATTATGGAACTCAATCGTGGATTACACTGTGATTGTTTGAAGAAGAACCTTAGAAACGGTTCCAGAGCTTGAACTTGGTCAGGTCACATACCTGAGATTCTTCTCTTAGCTCGGCTGTTTCTTGAAAGGAATTCTTTCTGGATTGATAGCATCATTCAGGATACTTTTCCTCTTTTGTGGATTATTTACAAAATATGAAAATGTTTTCACTCATATCTATGCACGTTAGGTAAGCTGTTATTGTTATTGATATTACGTTTTAGTTTCAAATTTTTTTTAAGAACATTTTTTTTCTGGTTCGTTTAGATTGAAGTTTACTTTTTCTTGAATCATGGTCCTTCTGCAAGAAGACATGGAATTTTCATTTGATGGCTCTTCTCACAATTTATTTTATAAAAGAAAAACTTTTTAGTTTGACATTATATAGTATATTTTGAGCGATTAATTTTATTTTATAGACAGTTGACCATATAAATTGTACATTTAATGATCTTCTTTGTTGTTATTATTATAAAGAAGGTCAAGTTAAGTTAAACTGAATAAAGCATGTAAAGCATGATCTCTACATGTAGGCAATTTAAAGGAGTGAATTGATTTGGGCAGCAAATCTATAATACTGACAGATATTAATCAGGTCTTAATCTCAATTATTACTTAGTGCATGCTGTTATGGGAGTTTCCCTACATAAGATAATCTTATCTCTATTGCTTAATAACCTTGTCGCAGTGAAGGAAATCTATGTCTGACCCCTATTCTGTGTTATTGAATTAATGAGACTGTATATAGTGCCTTCATTAATTATCACTTGGTTTTGATATTATTGTATTGGAATTCAGAAGTGTCAGAAAAAAGATGCCCTTAGTATTCTGAGTGTGACTGTATTCCCTATGTAGATTTTTGAATTGTAGCAAATTGTATTCTTTGCTTGATGATGCTTATTAACAGTAAAATATATTTTAATTGAAGTTGATGGGATATATCAATTAAGGGTCACAATCATCACATATATAACTTGTCATATTTTAGTTATATATTTAAAATTCATTACTTTGAGAATAATGCGTATGAAATAATCCTAGGTACATCATTTATTTTTCAGTAGATTTTTATTTCCTTTTAATTTTTCATTAAAAAAATTATTAGTGTTAAAGTATGGGAATGGTGGTATTTTTTTCGGGGAGTGATTAAATCAGTACAAGGTAAAAGGTCATGGTAAAGATAATCAAACTGCTATTTCACATCCCAAATTGCACTTGATGGACATTCTACGGAGTTGGTGGAGAAAGTGAAGTTTAATCAGGTGAACATATTTTCATGACTTTTCCCTCAAGACCATTTCAAGAAGTGAGTCAAGACTCTAGAATATTTTTTTCTTTCTCAGATCTTGATTTCACTAATGTATGCTCGGCTGTGACTAATCCAGTTCACACTATTAGGATATGTTCACACAACCATATGTTTTAGAAGTGCAACATCAAGAGTAATGTTTATTTCTTGTATCCTGCTTGATTATTCAAGGAGCACATTACTACCATAGTAGCATTAAACACAAACTGCTCATTATTGTCTGTGCTATGACAATATGTCCCGTAAGGCCAAAATTAGTGATTTGTTTTTATTTCCAAATGTCTCATCTCATCAATTTTAGATTAAAAATTGAGTTAAAATCTTAAAATAATAAAATTCAATCACATTCTTTAGCCCCTCCCCCAGATAAAAATACCCTTTTATTTAAAGTAGAAATATATTGAAAATCATAAAAATGAAGAATTATATATCAAATTAAAGGGGAAAATAAGAAGAACACGATGGTGTACATCATTTATCATGGAGACCGATGAAACTCACTTAATTGAAAGTTTAAAGTTCTCTCTCTGAATGCTTCAAACACGCTCAATTACGTCCGCGAAATTGTTTTTTTTTAATGAAGTGTATAAGTGTACGAGAGACGTGATTGGCTCTCCCACGTCAAGCTCCACTTGCATGCAAAACCTGTTGCGAGGGTACGTTTTCTCCACACTGTCACTGAATACTTCGATCACGAAATGAAAGAAAACCCAGAAGTTTATCTAGATTTTGGATTTTCAAATTGATGATTTTGAAGATGAAGAGAACGATGATGAAGTTTCTAGCTCTAGTGACGTGGATGGAGGTAAATTAGGGGAATTACGTCTATGATGATGAGTCGGACAATTCAACTTGCATGCCGATTCGCTACCAACTCATGCAGCTGCTAGTGCTAGCTGCACGTAGGCCTACCGCGGGCCAAAATAAATCCATGAAAATTCCAGCCTGACCATCCATACAGAGTCTCTTCCCTCTGTCAAGGCTCTAAAGAAGAAACATAATGATATAACTGTACTTACAAACAAGTGAATATATCCGAATCTGAAGGCAAATCAACTCAACGAATAGCAGCAGACGATATTCACCGACGATAAAGTTAAACTTCACGTGGCTGGGATAAATTGTCACTTGTTCTGTTAGATATAATTTCTACCTCATTATTTTGACAAAATTACGAAACTAGGGGAGTTATTTATCTATATAAAAATATAGCAACACCTCGTACTATTTTTAAATTACGATAAAACCTTTTTTGAAGCAAAAAGTTGAGGTAAATTAAAATTAGATGTAAAAGATCATCCCCAACATGCGTAGCTCGTATGTGATTGTAAACAAACCATCCAAAATGCCGATTGAGAGCTGTGCAATACGTGCATCTACTCTCAAGGCGAGCAAGCAATGTGTGTTTGTGAAGGTTTGTTTACAATCACATTTACCTCCATCCACGTCACTAGAGCTAGAAACTTCATCATCGTTCTCTTCATCTTCAAAATCATCAATTTGAAAATCCAAAATCTAGATAAACTTCTGGGTTTTCTTTCATTTCGTGATCGAAGTATTCAGTGACAGTGTGGAGAAAACGTACCCTCGCAACAGGTTTTGCATGCAAGTGGAGCTTGACGTGGGAGAGCCAATCACGTCTCTCGTACACTCATACACGTCATCAAATTCGAGTCAATTCAGAGACCGATGGGAGGCGTATTTCGGAGAGGCATTTTAGCGCTTTTTAATTGGCGATTTCCTCCTTATGTATTACTTTAGTTATTTTTGAATGACCAATTGATAATCCCCACATTATGACCTTTCCACTGATATATAATAAGGCCATATTCATAATCAATATATTTGTCCTTTAAAAAACTTTATTTCCAAATTTGTTCTGTCAACTTAAGTCCTCAAGCAAAAGTTAATGAAAATGATTATAATATCATAACAAAACATTGTAAGTAATTTTATCCATCTCTTTGTCCACCTCTTTGTCTAGAATTATTACTGGGCATAACTTGCAATTAGTGTGAGTTTCAGACAGACCATCTGCCATGCTTCTTTATTATATGATGTTGGATTTAATTAGTTTGGTCATCATTCTTCCAGGCGGACATTAATTTATACAGCATTAACTAATGGCATTTAGTCTCAAGTCTAGATCTAGATCTGCATTTCACTGCATACATAAATAATTCATGATATGACATTTTTTCATGCAGGAATCCTCTGTCAATTTCTTTATGTTCCTGATCGCTACATGGCAATTAGTGTTTAACCTTACAGTAGTACATGTACTCCTATTACTAGAAGTAATCTTTATATTGTAAAACAATTTTTGTATTGTTCATTTCTTCAAATGTTTCTTTGTTGATTTCCTGCTGTTTGACAGGTGCTAGATCTAGAGTCCTATATGGTGACTAACCTTTATCTAACGGCCAATACCTAACCGTGAATAGCATGAGTGAATCAGCATTTCTAGCAAGCTAGACTATTGACACCAAGTGAAATCAGTAACAAGAAATTGAATTTGACCAGAGAGATGCAAGGAGGGGTTAAAAGTTTCTCAAGAGGCGGGATTAGTTGATATGATGAGATTAATTGGGGGTGAATCCTCGGTAGATACTTTGCTCAGAAAGGGATGGGTAGGGTCTTGGTTTTGGGTTCCACTGCTTCTTACAGTCAACCTATAGTTTGCAATATCATTTTCAGTCAGACCGCAGGTCCCTATGCTAATGAGCAAAAAGGCCAGATTCATCCAAATCATCTTGTGGCTGAATCCTCCTCCTTGCAAAATCTCGTGATTCGTGAGATTTTCTTTCTCTAAGAATTTACCTGTTTTAACTTCAAGTTAAATGAAATATTATTGCACCATCAGATAGAGTAAAAGTTACTCTTTCATATTGGTCATTTATTTTGTATACAATATTTTGTTAAATAAGTAAATTTCTGGCCTGAAAATGTGCCTCAAAACTGGATTTTCTTCCTCTGTTTTCTTTTGCAAATTGTGCAAAACTTTTTATTTTGAGCCTCAATGATATTTATATCAACATAAAGCTGAACTTCTGTACTTTCTCACAATGCCACTCTTGATATGCAGCACCTTTTAATCGGGTCAAGATCACACTTTTCCCACCAAGGTACAAGACGAGATTTCTGAAATTTTGTACTTGCATGAAATCCAGAGTTCTGATTGGCTGGATAAGATTCACAGAACAACAGGCGCGGGGTATTTGAGGAGATTACCACATGGGAAGTGTGACCTTCCCACGAACCCAGGCACTGGAACCGTTGGAATTTGCCAGTGTGCGGTCTCTTTGACCAATCAGAGTGCAGTATTCTTGTTTTCAAGCTGCTTTATGTACTTGGCAAATGAAAAGTGTGATCTTGACCCGATTAAACCAATTCTTATTTTGAAACCTATATCATTTCAAAGCATACATATTCAGCTTTATCATGATATAAAAATCATTTGGGCTCAAACAAAAATAAAGTGTGAAAATAGCAGCTTTTGTCAGGTAAAAATATTTATTTTGTAGCATATTTTAGATCAAAATTTTAACCTATATTACAAAATCTTTGAATAAATCCAAACACATGACCTGAAAGAATGATTCTTCTTCTTTACAATGGTACCAAATTCATGAAATTCGATGCACAATTAGAGCAGCAATGACCGAATGAAAAGAGGTGTTTTGGTCCGCATCAAGCTCATTAAATATGCAAAACATCTCAAGTCATGAATATCACTTGGATGAAAGAAGCCACTTTCTTGGGACCTGCAGTCTGACTGTTTTGCAATGATGATTGGCTATCAATTGAATTCATGGGGTCTGTCTAATTGTGTTTGTGACTTCTATTTCACATTCCTGATTTTCCAATTCAAGCAATTAGTCACTAAACCCAAGTTTACTGTTATTTTGTGATAGCCAATCTGGACTCATTGTTTTCATATCGTTTATTAATTTTGATGTTTGGTTTCTGGTCATCCTACGTTTGCTCTTGAGTAGTACAAGTAAAATAAATCAGAGCATGTATTACCGGTATTCAGATTTGTAAAAAGCTTTTCATAAAGTATATCACTTTGATCAGATCTGGTTGGAAATATAACTTTTGCTTCATAAAGTTTAATGACCTTTATACTTATGATATATTTTGTTTCAGTAATTAAAGCTGAAACATTATATAACGGCCCATCTTTACAAAAAGTACCTGGTCCAATTTCAGGAAATATAAGGGTAGAAAGGACCACCCTAGCCTTGTGCTTTGGCTAACTCAGTAAAATACTGTCTATTACTTTGGTAAAAGTTCAGTAATGGGAATTATATTGAAAAGTGTAGTGACCATTTTTTTATCCATTGATTAATTGATTTGGCAATTCATGTTATTTTGCATGAATAGAGCATTTAAAATATCAGATTTTTAAAACTTTATCAAGCTTTTTGTTATTTTAAGGAACATAATTTTTCATTCACATGAAGTGTGATGCACAGATTCAGAATACTTCCAAGCACTACCTTATTGTAGGCCTACTCAGCTGGTTAATAGGAAACTCTGTCATGATGATATTTTTCTTTGTAAAGATTATTCATCACCTTGTCATAGAAATGTGATGGCAGTCAGTAAATATTTATTACGGGTTGATAAACACATTATATTATGTTTCCAATGTCTTCAACTCTTCAAACATTCTTATGCTTAATAGCATAATATTATGCTTAAGATGTTTCATATCAATGCCCAATTTTGTTTGAAATAGTTTATGTGTACTATGAATCTCTCAAGTCTCTTTTTTGCACAGATTAAACTTGAAATGGCAATAATTATCAATCTATGTTCATTACAAGTTCAAAATCCTATTTTTCCTTGATTTATTTTCAAATACATTCCTTTTGAATTGTAGTTTGGGAAGTCAGAAAGTATGATGCTTGGAAGACTTGTCTGACATTAGTCTTTCAGAAGCCCTGACTCCTTTGCTATGTGGTACATACCAGCTGTCGTTAATCATTTGCTCATCCTCAAATCACAAACTGGTTTTCCAGAGTAGGAATGCTTGTTGTATTGTCTTGACACACGCTGCTTCATGTCTTGGAATAAACCTTGACGTAATTCTCATTTCAGTCCTAAGAAGCCATACCCGCAAGGGGTATTTATAGCTGGACATGCTGTGGCAAAGCTCACAGGTTACTGTTGTCGTGAATAAACGTTGATAAAAATCATTAAAAAATATTTGTACTGTGGAAGAAACAGCATGAAGTTGACTGACTGCTCTTCAATGCTAATGTTTGAGTATGTCACCAATTATGTTCTTGTATTTCATATTGAATAGAGTGGTATTGTATGATAGTTGTAGTTCACACTCACCCAGATACTGTTTCATTGGCAAGGGAAATACATTGGATATGATCAATATCTTCTTTAGAATCACAGTCATTGTTGAGTTACAAGTAGAACTTTCATTTTTTTTTTCTATTTCCTTTTCCTCCTCTGCAGCCCCACCATGTTCGGGTCCCACGTCAAATCCTCACGGTCACATGAGTCCCTCAACTTGGGTCCGCAGTCATCGTTAGATGTCATTGACCTCGCTGGCAATGACCTGGTGGTCCGTCCTCTCCATTCCAGCATCCTTGGACAGGACCATTGTTTTCAGATCAAGACCTCACTAGGAAGCAAGTACTACTCCTGCCGCTCATCAAGCGAGAGAGACAAATGGATAGAAAGGTATTCTATATATCATGTGTATCCTAAAAAATGGTTCAACAAACTATCCTTGTGGTACCACACCTTACTAAGGTCTGGAGTATATCAATTAAGGTATCCAGCAGTTGTGACTAGATAAGATGAAGTCTCTTGGGCTATGTTCTTTTAAGCAGGTAGTTGAAATGGTTTACATTTATGAAATTTTTATGGTATCACATATCCCTCAACCTTGGACCACATCCATATCCTAGTTGTTGAGACTAGATGAGGTCCCAAAACGTATCCTTGTGGTACCACAATTATTCACCAAAATCAGTGATCAAGACTTTATAATTGTTCAAAAGTTATCAATCATTTTGATTTTTTCTTCTCATTAGTACATTGGAGCTTGCAACTCTTAAAAATTGTGGCTTTTTCAAGTTGAACTACAACTATCAGTATTCTAGGTCTTTGCAGATTTAGTCAATCCCATTCAACAACAAAAGAAAAATGTGTACATTTTTAGTGCTGTAAAGGTTGGTGATATTTAGGTTTACATGTATCTGTTACTTGGGAAAAGGGGAATGCATCATTGGACCAAAAGCTGAAGCCATATCAGTTTGAACAACAGGAAAGAGTGGGAGGGATTCCAATGAAAAGGTCTGTTCTTCCAGCGTTTGTCTCCACAAGGGTCATTTATATATGCACAGTAGCTATTTCTGAAACATTCATGGGATCTGAAGGGTAATTAGAAGAACAAGTTTAAAGGAGTGAGAAGTAACGGCACAGTTAAGCACATTACTGTGAAGAGGATATTGCCAATTTGAGTGTAGGTTGAGGATTAGAGGAGGGGGGAGGGCGTGCTTTACTGACCAGAATAGATGCTGATGACAGGCAAGATTTGACTGAATTTCCTCCGTTTGTTGTATTCCTTCATCAATCTTTCTCACACACTACATGAGTTTAATGACAAAGCAATGCCTTGATTGCCTTGATATCATTTGCCTTGATATCAATAATATTGTCATCTACATTTCACAGCTGCATGTGAAATGACTGTAGACAAAAGCCCTTTGGTGGTGGGACTTCTGTATTAGCCACACTAGACCCAGGTGTATCATGGATGTAGAAAGAGGGAATTTTCAAATGTTGAAAACAATTGGAGATTGAAATCACAATTTGTATTAGCTTATCATCTCCCCCCCCCCCCCACCCTCTCTCAATCTTTTTTTCTGCAAATGAATGAATCCCATTTTGGTTCAATGACCTGTCAATGTACTTACTCACTTGCTTTGGTAGTAAACTGATAAAAATAATGGAGCAGATACATGTCCATGTTCATTCTGACCTAAAAAGTACAATTGCAGTCACAGCCACTCCTTCAATAAAAGGTAAAGACGAAATTGAAATATGCAGCTATTGCATAAAGTCCATTGAAATGTGCAATACGTAAAATAATCAACATTTCCTCAATTTTGGCACCGAAAAGGACTGCGGACTTCACTAATTGTCCTTCAATGTCCCAGTTATTCCCAGGAAAGAATGAGGCATTCTTTTTAGACCCAACCATTTCCCCACTATTCCGATATGTAATCAATCAACTATGTGCGTGATATGTTTAATTGGGCAAGCGGATTGTTGCGTCCTTGTATGTGGCATCTACATGTAGTATAAGACAGTAAATTACCGGGCAGGGAGAAAGAGAGAGGTAGTTGACTTCGCTAAAAATACCCCCCTAAGTGTCAACAAACAAATCCAGTGGGTTTTATCACTAGAGAGTTTTAGGAGCAGTGAACGAGAACGACGTAGCAGTCCTCTGATCGTTCGAGTCAAAGTCGTCGTCTGCCCTTGTTCACTACAGATGCGAATATTTTAGATTTCACCCGACTTGTACGTGCGTCCACATGAAACAGCACGATAATCAGCGGGTCATGACACGCTGCCCGACCCGGAAGATATGGGGTACCAGGCGACCCGGTCGGGTGATGCGAAGGTGCAACTTGCTTTGATTCCTTTTTACACGAGTTAGGATATATATCGATATATATTTTGGAGTAATTTCAAATATGATAAACATAATGCATCATACAACTTACATTAATTTTGTGAAGAGTCACTGAAAACTGTGTTTTAAAAGGGAAAGGTTGATCTTCATGCTGGGCTTGAATGGTTAAAATGACGTCACTCACGTGCACGTCGACTATGATTTAGGAGAACTGCAAAATGGATGTGGCGAGGTTCTTGATTCTGATAGTGGACGTGTGTGAGGACCTGAGGCATATGGAACGCCAAAAAATGACGTCATCTCGTATCAGTCGTCTATGTCGACGTACGTTTCTAAAAGTGCTAACTATGCTAATCATATTGCCTTGCTGTAGAGAAAATGTCAAACAGAAATGGATAACAGTTATGACATCATCAAGGAAAGAAATATCTTTTAAGGAAAGAAACTTTGTTTTCTTGAGTGGTTGACTTTTTTGTTTATAATGGCTCAACATTGTACGTACATGAATTTTATCAAAATAACTTCATTTCAGTTATTGATGCAACAATTTTTAAAACAGAAAATATTACAACAATATTGTAGGTGCACTACAAAGAAAACATAAAACAAAAAAATTACAAAGTAAAAATTTCAGGGAACAGTGGTAGGAGGATCTGTAAATAAAGTAAAGAAGTAAAAAATATGGTAATCAAGTAAACAGTATCAAATATTTAAATAGTTAAAATGTGTATTAAAGTAGTATAATTATGCAAATCAACTCAACACTAGTCAGCATTCACATGCTGCATCAAAGAAATGGGTGTTAAGGCTCCAAGACTAGAACATCCTAATGTCAAATAACCTTGAGGAAATTTGAATTGTTTCCTGTGTACTTAAGGTATGGAAGTGAACTTTATGTGGTGTGCTTTATAGGAAGGACCTCAACCTATTAATTAGACTCTTTTAGTTTGTTTAGGGTGGTCAGATAGTCTAGTTCATGTGCTTGGGATGTATGCTGTTAGTGTTTGTTTATATCCCATGTATACTTCTACTCTTTAAATTTCAAGGAATTTAAATAAATCTAGAGCAGCTGTGAATAGTGACCTGCTGAACATAAGATTTGGATTTGAACCATGTAGATTTGAATCTAAGAGTTAAAAAGATTTGACTTTTTAAATCATTTGTGATTAAAAATCAATCCAATGTTTGGGTTATCCCTATACATCAATGCTCAGATAAATTTAAATCCTTGAAATTTTAGAGTGTCATGTGCTATTGCCACCCCTCCCCTTCCATTAAGAATGATATTTTAATTTTAGTATTGAATGATGTGATTTTTACTTTGTCAGTGATGCTCATTCTCTTTTATCTCTTCTCAGTATACTAAGTGCACATTATCCAGACAAAGATGAGAGAAGGAGAACAGACTCATCTCTCAACATATGGGTGGTGGAGGCAAAGAACATCCCTCAAAAGAAAAAGTGAGTAAAGATGCATTTAATCATCGTCCTGTAACTTCCAACTTTCCTCTATCTACCTTGCTGATTCTATGAAAACTAGTTGAAAATAAAATATGATTATGCATTAAGTGGATCTAGTATTTTTTAAAGTAATCCTGATAATTACAATTACTAATGATATATTAGTATAATAATTACATATCCAGTGACCCTTATAAAATAAGCAGCTGTTACTCCCCCCCCCCCCCCCCCCCCCCCCCCCCCCCCCCCGTCAATGCAGCCCTTTCAATAATATTCAAATAACATTTTAATATTGTCATTTATTTAATGTCATAACGGGGCAATTCCATAAAATCAATGTTTTGTACAGCTCCCATATTTATTTCATGTCATGGACTGCTCAAACCATGAGTATTCCATATGAAAGAGAAAACTGGAAATTGTTTCACAAATATGCCGCTCACACATATTTTATGGAACTGCCCAATATTGAAAGCAAAATTAAGCAACACCCTGCTACATGTACTCATAACTATATGCAACATTTATATAGAAAACAAACAGGATTTCTACCCTTCTACAGTGTGTTTGCTTTTTATCATGCTAAAAATGAATTTTAACAAATAATATATTCTAGGGGGTGGGGGGTTAAGCATATGTGCGTGTATTAAGCCTCTCCCTTTTGAGCTTTGCTTCGCTCATCAGATTTTGAATAATTCATATTTTATTGTTTCACAAAAAAATATTGCCACAGTTGGGATGGACGAGAGTAAGTAGATATATTTTTTAAAAAATAAAACAATTTCACATATCTACACTTATTCACATACAGCAGTATCCTTCATTCTATCCATATATTGTTCAAGAATTGTGACAATTGTAATATTTGTGAATATATCATGCAAGATCATACCGCAAGCTGTCACCTTTAGTTTAGTATGCATCTTTTATTCCATGTTATTTGGTTATTTGTGTATTTGTTTTAAGCAAAAAATGTTCCCTTGCTACACTTAGTTACAGGATAAATACCTACAAGTTTTACATGTAGGTCAAATAATTTTTGATTATTTACTAATTTGGTAGTTTTCAAGGTGAATATTTGAAGAAGTAAAGAGTATTACAAGGTTTTAAATGATTATGATTACCACAATCTGTCTGTTGGTTTTATTTTGCTAGATATTTATTGTACTAGATATTTATTGTACTTCCTGGCTAATTAAATATTTTAATTACATAAAGTTTTAGATATTGATCATTTTGAGGTTAAACATATATTTGGTTGGTTTGTGTGTGGGTGATAAATAATAAAACATAAATCAAATTGATATTATTAGGATAGAGCATAGAGAAGGGGCATGGTTGACTAGAAGAGAGGGTTTTATAGGGAGGCATCATTTTTTTTTATTGAGAAAAATCCTTTTTTGTCGTTTTGCAGGAGTTTTATTTGGGATTTAACAAATATTTAGTTCATGTTCATTTTAAAGATAATTTAAAAAATGTTGATATCCATCATCCATAGTTTTATAATAAAATATCAACTATAACCAATTGAGAAACAGATAACATTTGCTACTTAGAGGATATTGTATGATTTTAGTATCATTTAGGATTCATCCTGACATTACAAATACCCTCAAATGAAAACGTCTTAAACTGACTTGCACAATTTTTACCTGATAACATCTGTTCTGTCATGATAGCTTTACACATTCAGTTTATTACTTATATTGTGGGTGTAGATTTGGATCATTTGATGTTAAATTACTCATGAAAGAAACAAGTTTATGTTTTGACTAATATTTGATAACATTATTGCACAGTCATTCATGCACTGTAATGACATATGTTGATGATATTTATTAATCTTGTGTTATTTGTAATCTTACATATTAATAGTCTAGTGAATGAAATTATAGCAGACCACTGGGTTGCAAGTTTAGGAGGAAATAAGTTAAAATTAAACATGGTGTATAAAATTAGCTTGATATTGTTGTATTCTCGTATTTGTTTTGTATGTGCTAACTCACTCAATGAAGCTGAAATATTCTGAGTTTTTTTCATTGTTATTATAAGAACTAGGTTTTTTTATAGATTTGTTTGTTAGTTTGTAAAGAAAAATGGTCATATACTGAAAAAAAAAACATTGTGGAAAATGATTATTTATGGATTTGTAATAAACATATCAAGAATTTTTTTATTGTACATTTTATGCATGTATGTGTCTTATATTTAGAGCATTAATAATATTTTGAATCATGAAATCTTATTCTTTTGGTATGTGTCTGCATTAGTTTTAGCACTGAAAGGGTTAACAATTTAAATTTGAATTTCATTGAATCCACCATTGGGAATGCGCTCAGTTCAAGCAGAACTCAAAACCCATTAATCATTACTTTTAGTCATCATCTGTTTTTTGCGTAGGCAATTGTTTGCCATACATCGGGTGCACGGTAGCACTTCATAGATTTCCATCATACACAGTGCATTCCCATTTCAGCCGAGCATAGTTTATTTTATACCTGCTGTGTAGTGTGTATGGAAACATGAATCTACACAACAATTAACTATTGGGGGAAACTTGGATATCGGAAGTTAAAAAGGTTTCACTTTTTGTAGGTATATTTGTTTTGGGTTTTTTTGTTGAATATTATTTTTATTCTAGTTTGGGAGTCCTTTCTAATCAACTTATATTGATAAAAGGAAATCTATTTTATGATTGCTGAACAAATCTGGTGATTTTCCAATGAATAAGCCTAAACATAAACTAGTCTGGAAGAAAAATACTTCCACTTCTTATCCAATATGGTGATATTCATCCACCATTTTAGAGAGAAACTTTGCAAATTATCTGTTTACACAATGAAAAACAAGGCTTTCCAAAATGTTGAAGAAATTTGTTGTCATTGTCTGTTTCTTTCCACCATAGATGTTTTGTACATTGCCTAGATTTATATTCCTCCAGGTGTAAATGGCTACCTGATCTACATCATGCACATTGCACTTACACTGATGACTCATACTGTGCATAGTTAGAATATCTCACGTTCATACCGCCTTGTCAATATCATAAGAGCTCGCACTGCTTAAAACAATACCGCACGCAAACAGACGAGTTAGACACAAAAATCAATGCAAACATATTAACACAGTAGGGAAGTGTTTATATGGCTGAGTAATAGGATAGATGGAGAAAGTAAATTGTGCTGAGAAATTTGTTTATGATACAAGTCTGGTAATATTATTTGAAGAAGTGGTGTTATTAAATGATAGCTGAGTGGTATACAGAGATTGATATATTGATTCAAATTGGCAATAGAGTCCATTTGTAATCCATGGATGTACTTCATCGTAATGATACAGAGTGTAGTTTAAATTTGATGAAGCAGATAATAATGTTGTTTGTGTAGGCCTATATTTTTGTAATCTAGGGTTGGTTATTTTTGAACCAAAAATATATTTTATTATAAGGAATTAATATGAGAAATATCTATTTAAAAAACAATGAAGGTTTTGTTTTTTCTATTTATTATTTGTTTGTGTCTGTCAGCAAATTTGCTTTTTTACTTTTGATTTTTTTTAATAGATGTCATGTGATGATAGTGCAACCCTCAGAGTACCTCTCATATGTTTTTAAAAGTTCATTGCAAATTGGTTTGTTACATTTGCCTAAATGCTAGCGATCATATATCTATCAATCTGCAATCTACCTATTCTATGTAATTTTATGTTTACATAGATATGTCTTGTACGGCACGAATACCATTGTCAATATTAAAAGCCTTTGTAGTAAAGTATTTATGATTAGACTCTTCAATTAATCTCATGTTTCCTTTGTTAATTTTGTTCAATGTATCTTAATATTGCACACCATTTTTGCCTTTGGTTGTTTCCTTTTACTTTATTTTTTTCAGCAGCAAATTAGCTAGCATATTTATGCATGGTTAAATGTGTACAGTATTTTTACAGTTTGGATTACAGTTAATTAAAAACAAGATAGACACCTTTTTAAAATTAAAATTGTTCTCATATGAGCTTCATATGATTATTATTTTTTTTTTATAGTTGCTGAAATGTGAAATACTCCCTAATTTATCGAGGGGCTTCAATTTCTTGATTATATTGAGTTCTTGCATCAATGGTTAGTTCCCCATCCTGCCATGTTCAATGTTAACATTATCATTTTAACCTACTTACTGTATGTCCTTCTTGTTCTTAGGTACTTCTGTGAGATCTGTTTAGATGACAGTCTCTATGCCAGGACCACACCCAAACACCGTAATGATATGGTCTTCTGGGGTGAACAGTTCACATTCAAGTAAGTCAATGATGTACCCCTGAGAAGGGATAGGGCACTCCCAAGGAGAGGGGTGGGGCACTCCCAGAAAGGGCGGGGGCACTCCCAGATATGATATACAGGGGTGTACCACCCTACTGAGCCACTAAAAAAAAGAATCCCTAGAAACTGGGTAAGATCAGAGAGAGATCCCTGGACATGATGGATTATAAATATGGTTTTGAAAAAAATTGGTTGTATATCACTTTTTATATAACATCTACATGTATATGCTTCCAAAGGACTTGAATAGGAATACCTAAGCTTTAGCTTGGTAATCTTTTACAGTGCACAAGCATTTTCAGGAACGAACCTTGCCAGGTACCCATTTACCTCACCTGGGTAGAGTGCAGCTCAGTGTGAATACTTCCTGTGCTGAAGAAGATTAATGCCATGACAGAAATTCAAACTTGTAACCTTTTGGTTCATAGCATGGGCTAGAACCACTACACCACAATTCATTTTATTGTGAAAGTGCACAAAAAAGGCAATATTTGGAATAGAAAACCTACATAATTGTTTCCATTGGTGCCAGATAACCCATAAAATTTGATTGTTTTGCTGCTTAAGTTGCACTTATCTTTAGTCCCATCTATCTTCACTTACCAAGTAACAGCTCTTTACCTGTAAGCATGGGACAATGACTAGCATGTTAAAACACAATGTCAGGATGTATCTCATGTTAACTTTAAATCGTGTAAAAACTTTTGACTACAATTTAGCCAACAGGGCATGTTTTACCTGACAACACGCACTCCTGATGTTCAATGAACCGAAGTATTCCCAAGGAATCAGTCCAAACTTAGCTCTAGTCAGGAAGACGTCTCAATCGTTGCCAAATAATTGCCGGCTTGGCGCTAAACCTACGCCAAGTCTGGCCATAACTTCCTATAATCCTTGTATAATCTACAATCTAATCAAGAATCTGTTAAATAGTTTTGTGAAATATTGTAGTAATAATGATCATGTTTCAATTTGGTTGTCCCTAAGGGAATGTAGTTCATTGCTTTTGTAATGGTGCAGCTTTTCGCTGTAAATTAAACTCCTGATCTGTATTATACGTCATCAAAATATATTTCCCTATAACAAAAAATTGTGAAATTGTTTATTGATATATCCCTTTCAGATTTAACAAGTTGAGTATGATGTGGTACAATAGAATAAAGCCAATATTACAGGGTTTACAAAATACATTAGTGTCAACAGTGATTTTGCCCTCATGACGGCCCAAATTGCCCTAAAATTCCCCTAATTTGTATTAGTGCTGTAGCCGAACTGCCGAACCGAACGGAAGTTCGCGGAACTTGGCACTTCCGAACCGGACCGAACCGAACGCAAAGGCCTGGTTCGGTGGTTCGGTAAAAAAAAAAGGCACATTGATATAGCTATTTAAATACATAACAGCGGGGACTACATAGACTTAAGTGTAAAATATAAAAAAAAATTATTGGTTAGTGATTGTGCACAATAAGAATTCCACCCAAAATATTTTTAAAATCCACTATGAAAGCTCCCATCTCATCTTTGATTGAACTGTTATCAACTTAAGAATATTTTATTAACATGAATATATTATTTCTTGATAAAATGAGGGGACATTTGTTGCTAAACTCGGTATAAAAGTGTGATTAATTACACATTGTCGTAATCGGACCTAAATATTTTGTATTTAATAAAGAAAAGGATCAGACATAAATTCATTCTTCATAAATGACAAAGTATGACAGCTTCGGTCTCGTCTTTGATTGAATTTATAGTTTCAATATTTTTATAAACATGAATTAATTTTTTTCTTCATAAAATGTAGGAACATTTTAAGCTAAACACAGTTCAAAAGTGTAGTTGAATTGTGTATTGCTGTAATCGATCGTGATTGTAATCGGATGTACATGTAATTGTTCTGTATTTAAAAAAAGAAAAAGACAATACATAAATTAATTCCTTGTGACAGACAAAGTAATGGTAAAGTATATTTCACCTTCTGAAATTTTCATATTAAGATAAAAGATAAATAAATAAGAGATGAAGGAATGAGGGTAGAAAAAACAGAAAAGATAAAAATTCAAACCGAATCAACGCATGTTCCCTGATCGCGTTCTGGAAATGGTTGGTAAGGAAAGTTGAAACAGGAAGTCCGAACAACCTGCTCTCAGTTGCTATTATACAGGTAAAATTTGTATTCCGAATTAGAAACGTTTTTCCATTGTCAATATTTTTTAAAAAGTGGTTTAATCTGGTCAATTACTGAAAATGAAATGATAAATTGTCAGTTCCATCTTGGTTCTGAAGATCAACGCCGAGTGATTTCACAACACTAAAATACACTTTTCGTGTTGGAAATATGTTTGAAGTCACGTAGCGTCAATCTTTCTGGACCAAGAATAGACTGATATTTTATCTTTTTAAAGTAATTGATTGACCAGATTTAACCACTTTTCAGAAAATAGGGACTTTCTAAAACATTTCATATTCTTTGGAATGTGAATTTTACCAGTATAATAACAGTTGAGTGGAGGTTGTTTGTCTACTGTTTCGACATTCTCGATCAACAATTTCCAATCGGAGAAGCTGCGTGCAGCGTTTGCAATGACATTGTAATCGATCATGATCATAGCTACATGAAATAATCATGAAAAAAAAATATGATCTTTGTAATTCCATTTCTGTCCTGATTCTCTCATCAATATTTTTTCTCTGTTTTTTTTATTTCATTTTAGAAATGAAAGTAGAAATGACTCTTATTTTTGTTTAAAGATTAAAATAAATAAAAGAAAGTTATGCAACAATTTTTATAACTATTCTTTTTAGAAACAAAATTTATTATAAATATATGACAGATCTTTGTCAATATTATCTGTTCGAGGGTCGGCATTTCTTTATTTTATGTTAATAGTTTAATTTTGGCATTAATAGCCGAACCCCGAACCGAACCAAAGTTCGGAAAAAAATTGCCGAACCCTGCCGAACCGAACCCGAACATGCCACCTGACTTGCAGCACTAATTTGTATGCTTTGGGATGACCATCCTAGATCACCCTAAGATCTGACACAAACAATATTCAAGAATATTTTGAAAAAGTGATATTCTAAATATATGGAAGAATAGTGATATTTACTTCATAATTGCATTGCAAAAAAGTAGCCCTTGAAATTGAATAAACTTCAGCAATTGCCCCTATGTAAAGAAAAAATAGCCCTAAAAAAACATTTTCTCCCCTGTATAAATAACTTATTGAAAATAAATTCTAACAACTTAAACCAATTGTCACTCCCTATACTGTTACTTCACTGTCTAGGAAATATAGGAAACCTGATATTGACATTTTAAGAAAATGTCTGATCTTATTGATCTGATAGTTAAAGAAGGCAATGCATATTAAAAGCTACAATAGCTAATTTTAATCACGTGTTTTGAATTAAAAGCATGTTTTACTTGCAGAATTATTTTAAAAATGTTATACAGGAAAACAATGCCACACACATTTTGAATTGCATTAAAATATATTGATATGGTTACTCACATGCCAAGTGATAATGTAAGTGAAGATCATCTGAATTCTGAAGTTAGCTTTCGTGTGAAAATGTTGTGGGAAAGATGTTCCCCTAATCTTGGCATCGGTGATGAATAGATCTTATCACAGTGGATGCAGGGCTTCCTATGGGAATATATATTCTTGGCTATCATTCTCATCTATGCACTTTATTATCTTGGTTTATTTAGGAGGGGAATGGTTTATAGAATGTTGGAATTAATGTTAAAACACCAATACCGTAATCAGTTGAGATTTCCCCATCCTTCTTTGAAGATTTATACTATGAATATGAACATCAGTATATGATATAGAATTATCATCATTTTGAAGAAGGAAATTCATGAATATTTAATTAATATCACATCTGAGGATAGAAATGTAAGCCATATCTCCTGACTTTTTTTTGTTTCATCTGTGTAACTTTTTTGTCATTTGTTTTAAAATAATCTGTAAACATGTGAATATTGTTGGTAAATAAATCAAATCAATTAGTCAGTCAATGTTAACTGCTAATATTTTTATGTCTATTCAATTAAAAAAATCAAATCAAGGATCAGTGATAAATATAATCTTATGAATAAATGCTCAGCCATTTAAACGGCACCATTTATGTGGCTTAAAATAGTCGCTCATTACTTTCTATTCATAACATGTTTAATGAATTAAGGTGCTGCTGTTAAAATTCATTTGCTGTCATTCAAAAGTTGTCATTACTACGATTCCTTCTTCCTACAGTCGGGAAGGCGATACTCAATTGATAGCTTCCTAAAAAACCGCTTAGAGAGCTCAGAACGGATTTCGAGAGGGATAACAGAGGATTATACCCATTCCCTATCCTCTTGTTTAAGATAGTGAAAATAAAGTATTTAAGCATTCAATTGGCATTGTTCACTGCCAAGAGTTACTGGGGAGTGCTCATCAGATTTTAAAGGGATAGGTCATGCAACGTCACCAAGATCTTTGATCATATTATCACAAATGTAGACTTTAGGTTATCAGTTTCAAGCGCTTAAAGGAGCATGTTTTCCAACAAAGTACAACTAATGTGCAAATGTTACAGTGATCTCAAAAACATAAACATGCATTGCTCAGGTTAAAGGTAAATGCTAGTTTTGGTAATGATATCAAAATGAGTTCGTATAGAATCCAATGAAATGACCACCAAAGTGTCTGTTTGTATAAATAAAACGTATGTGCCAAAGGATTCTGGAAGAAATTGTGTAATTGCTGAGAAATCAGCAAATAAGCACAGGATTCGGGTAGAGCATCGGGCACGACATTCAAAGCAGTAATTATACACTGTCCCACGTGCGCTTATCTGTGTTGGGGATCTTCAGTCTGAACATTTTTCAGCGTAGATTTCAAGATTTCACGAAGTTCAGTTCATGTAACTGTACAAGATCTAGATCCTCGATGATATACTGACAATTAAGCCTTGTTAATTACAGACTTTCTCATGAAATCAGTGTTTACTGCAACTACTGGAATTTCTCTTTAATGCATAAAGTTAACGTGACATTTACTCTTACGACAATTGCTCTGCCGCTTATTTCTCTGAAGTTATAGGTTGAGAGTTAACTTACTGAACTTCAGTTTATTAATTGAAGAGGAAAAGTACTGTCATTCATTCCCCCAAAATTGAAGTTTTCTCAGAACCTTGATAATTAATTCTACACTTTGTTATGATGCCAACATTGCATTAAAGTATTTGATAGAAATGTATCATTATTATAACTGGCTTTTCATACTTGTCCTTTTGCTCTTTATGTTATTATTTTTTTATGGCTTTGAAATGTCATTGATACCTCTTTTTTTTTTTTTTTCCTATTCTATTTACAGAACCTTTCCAAATCTAATTTACTCTAATAATTGATCATGTCTTAGGGATTATTATGAATTAGTTCAGTCAACTTTGATGACTATATCTCAGTTGGATATTAATTAGAGTTCACCTAAACAGAGCATCATACAAAGTACTTTGGAAAAATTATAGGGCCATGCAGTTATTATGTTGTTATTGCCCCTTGATTTAATGAAGGCTTTGAATATAAACTTTAACAGTTCCATTTTAACACACACAAAATCAAAGCATATAATAAACATGTATTTGACTGAAAATAAAGACGTGTTTGAATTTGGAGTTACATTTGATTACAATACTTTGTGCAAAAGGCCCCAGCAGTTCTAACCCCCCCCCCCCCCCTCTTTAAAGAAAAAATAATAATAACTTTCAGAAACTAAAAAAATGATTAATGGAGTTTGTGAAATTGGATGAAACTAGAAAAATAATACTTATATTTAGAAAATTGATTTAAACAGGTTCTTGTGAATATTTTGTCAGTTAAGTACCAACGCGAGAAAAGAAGATGATCATGATATTTTTTCAGTCTTCTAACTTCAGTTATTCATTATACTTCATCTGTACATCACATTACCATGGCATAAATTTCTCTTGGTAATTCTTGAAAATGACTCCAGGAAATGACTAATGGCAATGAGAAGAATGATAAATGTATAATTATTTGTAATATATGACATTATTAGTATCCATCTCATAACACAGCACCGCTGAGAATGCTTGCGGTGTAAAGGGCGTAGAAACAAGGAGGGTAATTATGAACCTTCTTCCGTTCCCTATCTCGCCCACACCCACTCTAGAAAAATGCTCCAATTTCCTGCGATTGATGGAGGTCTATTCTCTCTCGTCCCCGCCTACTTAGAATCAATTGCTACTACAGGTAGCCAGATAATTGCCTTGTTTTGTAGGACGATGAACGTGACTCGTTATCTTCAACCTTTGTTAATTATATCAATTTCATAGTCAGAGCAGGTTGCACTTGTTGTGATTAGTATAGATTACAAAAGATTGCCAATATGTACAGTTATGTGTGTATAGTACAGAGGTGCGAATTGCAGTTGTATGTCCTTCTATATAGATGATACAGTTTTTATGAAAAATACTTTTTTCTCAAACTTGTATCCCCTGGAGAAAGTTTATAATACTCTTTTCACACCAAAATCCTTTTTATCCTTTTATTCATCCCTTAAAAAGATGGAATTCTTTTCATGAGGTTGGCATGGTTCTTTAGCTACCACAATGCCTCCCTCCCCCAAATATCTCCTTTCATCTTTCTTTGGATTTCAGTGGGTCTTTGTATTTCTGTAGAAAATTAAGTATACAAGTGTCATAAGCAAATAGTTTTTTTAATGTTTTTGTTTTTATCTTTAAAATTTCACGATAGATTTAACTAGCTCTCTGACTGATGTGATCTAGCTGTATGATCCATGGTTTCTCTTCTACTTAATTATTTAATTACCTCTTCTATTCCAAATTTCCCCTTCAGTCCCATTTGATTGTAATGGTGTGAGTGAAAATCACATGATGGGCAGTGTTCAAGAAAGCAACATAATTGCTGATTATGTCTTGTTGGCCACTAACCCCCCCCCCCCCCCCATTTACACCATTGGCCCACTGTATGTACAGATATTTCACAAATTTGTTACATTTTATTTCACAGTAGATAAAATCATATTATGAGATTGAATATATGGCTACGTCAGATTCGAGTCACAAAACATACCAGCACATCAAATATTTCAGCAATTTTCAGGTTACGATATCATAATTTTGAAGAGAATTATGGGCCTAATATGATATGTGATTCTTTTATTAGTGTGAAATTCATATTACCATATTACAAATGTTTTTATCAATTGGTTACTATTGTGAATACAGAGAACAACAAATGTGGAATGAACATTGTTCTTTGGTATTCATTGTATGTGCCTAGTACATTACCTGATGATGATTCTTTAGACATTTCTGGGTACCATGTACATTTCTTGTGAATTTTTTCTCATCTGAACTGCGAATAGGCAGGCTATTAGAAAGGATTAACCAATAGACTGAGTCTCATGTCCCTTGGGGATAAACACATTTACAGGTGCAAAGTGTATCATTCATACGAATGTAGGTTGCTATTCTCACTTTCACCATGACATGAGTTCACCAATAGAGGGCAGCTTTTATCAAGGGTACTTTGGACCCACTTACTGCCAGGTGCAGAGCAACAGGATGAACTGGAGACTGAAAAATCTTTTTAAAATTGCACTATTGAAAAGAAATATGGGGAAAAGCTTATTGAATAAATCACTCTTATCAATGATGTTATGCAAAAAATTGCATACCCTGAAATAAATCATTGTACTTTGATGAGTAAAATAATTAATTTCACCAGAGTCGCTGAATATCTAATTATCACTGCCGTTGATGCCCTTTTAAAACAATTACATCAGTCTGTTTTCCTAATTTCCTGTTTCTGAGAAAAAATATGATGACTGCTAAGATACAAAGAATTTCATGACAGTTGGATACATTAGCCAAAATCTATCATGTCTAAGTTAACTTTATTAATTCCTCATCAAGGCAATATAGACAGCAGACCTTTCTCACTTGTCAGTGATCGAAGCTGAACACTTGTTTGATAACTATAGCTGCCAAATGTCTAACCCCTGATTGACCATGAAAGCAACAGCTTTTTCACACGAACGTCTTTAGCCTCACAACTCATGTCGTATTAAAGCAGATTTACATTATTAGAAAGGCAGTTATTCCTCATACGAATAACAAATGAGATTGAGGTAGGATATCTTGATTATTGATAACATTCCCTGGTTTTCAGGGCTTGCTTTTTTTTGTTGAAAATGTTAATTATTACAGAATCTGGCATTTTTTACCCATCAGATACAAGGTAGCATTTCATGAAGAATATTGAAGTTGAAAATCACTGACAAATGTTACAAGCTACTGAAATACTTATATCTGATTGGCTGAGAGCAAATTTTCCAGTGAAAATCTCTGAAAAGATGCATCCGGAAATCTTCCACGTGGCTGTGTCATCAAGTTGTTTATAAAGTTACATAGACCTTTTGAGGCTTATATTTTGGTTTTATATATTTCTTTTGTTTGTAAATTCATGCATGATTATACAAATAGGTTTATATCAATATTTCTCTTCTCATCAATAAGTAAAATGTTTCACTGATGTCTCCCTTTTCTCTTTGTCTTTCCCTTTTTACTTGTAGATGCTTGCCAGCTGTTGAGGCCATCAATGTTCATGTATATAAAGAGATAGAGAAGAAAAAGAGAAGAGATAAGAATTATATAGGTAAGAAAGAACCACTACAGTATGCATATGTTTTGTGTGTATGAAATAAGTAACATTTTATCAAATTAAAAACAAAATCTTTTGAATATTGATAAAAAGATATTTCTCTCTTCAGAAGGCCTATGCACAAAACCTTCTTTTTTTGCTCCATAGCAGTTTTCATGTACATTTTGTACAAACATGTTATCAAACAAAATTATTCTGTCAGCTTAAATCAATATGAATGATGTTTTTTATCAATGTAAACATTTATAATAGTCTTTAAACTTTTTTCTTTACTTTGCAGGGTTAGTCTCGATACCAGTCAACATGGTTAATAGTAAAACAACAGTAGAAAGTTGGTAAGTTTATAGAATCTGGAGCTACAACATTTTTATTGATGTATTATTTTAAAGCCCTTCTTGGCCAGAATTGGCCAAATTGCAGTACATTGAATAGAACAGAATGAAAGTGAATCAAATTGAATTGAGTTTAATTCATTATACACATAACCTCCATGCAAGAAGTCTATAAGGCCCATGTCATCCTTTGAAAATGCTACCTTTCAAGGAAAACCAACTCTCAAAATGTTGCTTTTATTGGTAAGTGATTGCTAGAACATGATTTACAATATTAGATATAAACCCATATTTTTTTTCTCTCAGGTACCGTGTTTCCAGCCCTATTAACTTCAGGGGAGAGATCCCAGCATTAAGGATAAAAGCTCGCTACCAAAACATCTCAATTCTACCTATAAGCCAGTACTCAGAATTTGCACAGGTAAGGGTAATCCCCCGCCCCAGCAGCCCCCAACCCCTCTCATTGCTCCCCCTTGACTTATCAAATAATATTAAATTATATTCCTTCTTTTCAGAATCCTCCTTTTTCAGTTTTTCATTCAAGTATTCGCTCAAGCACTGTTTTACTTAGTAACATTTCATTAAGTCCAGATCTTTATCAAAGACTCTGAAGATTGCAGTAAATCCCAATTACTTGTTCAAAACAGTGAGTGACAAGATTTATTATAAAAAAGGGATTAGGGATGATCTCTAATAATGATACATAATCATGGGAATGTACGTTGACATTTTCATGACTATGGACATTGAGCCTATCATTCCATTCCCCTGGAACCTCGGAAAAAATCCTCTGCCAACTCCAAAGGAAATCATCCAAAGCAGACGAGAGTTATGAACCAGACTTCCTCCACCAAATAACCTAAACAGTCAGCTAGCTTCCTCATAAATCTTGCCAAGCAACCCCCGCTTGCCGGTGACCGCAGCTTCCGATGATATATACCTGGGAATGTACTTGGCATCATATTTTTGAGAGTTGAACATGGAGATACCCCTTAGAAGAAGAAGAGAGATAATGATTGAGCATCAATGATTCATTATGAAAATAAATACGAGAAAAGAAAAGCAATGCATATTTATTTTTTTACCAAAAAAGGGTAATGATGAAGAGCTATATTCTGAGAATAAATGAGAGGCACCAGAAACATTGAAGAGAAACAGAAGATTAAGAAGAAAGAAAGTAGGAAGGAAAAGTAGAGAGAAAATATTTCAATAAAGAGAATTTAGATATTGCAAGAGAATAATAACATAAGAGGTAACAAAGAGAGAAGAAAAACTGACATGAAAGTGAATGGAGGAAAGAAAGAACAAAAGATGAATACATGTACATAAATAGGTAAATGAGAAAGGAGAGAGAGAGTGATAGAAGGAAGTATGAGATAGGTAGGAAGAGTTCAAAGTCATAGTTCACATTATCTACTTTGACAGGATACTGGAAACTTTTCACTCATAATTCATCATTGTTTGAAAGGCCATAAATTATCTCCACAGTGTCACCCAGCAACCATCCAAATCTTCCTCTTTCTTGGTTGAAATTCGTCTTTCCAGATTCTTGAAGATCCTCTGTTTCTTTCCTTTTTTCACAGTACTTGAAAGAACACTCGGTCGCGCTATGTCAGAGACTAGAACAGGAAATCAGTGTCAAGACGAAGGAAGAGGTCGCGACCTCTCTCATAAAGATCCTTCATTGCTTAGGATCAGCCAAAGAATTCCTGGTTGAGATGGTCATGAAAGAAACAGAAAGCATCAGTAAGTCATATAGATTCATGCTCACTAGAGGTTGCTGATTGTGTCTATAAGTAACACAGATGTATATATCATTGGACTATTCAGAGAATTTAGAAGAAAATTACAATGATAACCAATATATGAATAAAACATTAATATTTTATATTCCAAGCATTATCCACATTCTTCATCAGAACAAATTCTTCATATTTATCTTAAGCTCACACAGAATTCTTTCTGATATTTTAGACTTGAATTTTGTTTGTGATATTCTTGGTAAATTATCAAATATTGTCTGTTTTCAAAGACTATTCCAATTTTGCCCATTAATCCCCCACTAAGTAGATGAATTGTGATTGGACTCACTGAGCTATAGTTCCCTTTCCTCTTGGTGGAAGGCAGACAACAAAACAAAAATAAAGGTCAGTTGTAAACAAATGTGTGATCAAGTATGACACACATCAAATTGGGTGAACATTCAAACTTGTAAACAACAAATTTTGACATATTAGGGTCAGCTGTTATTTACAACCATCCTTTTCCAATCCATGCCCATGGTCTACAGTGTTGTTGCAGGTATTTTAGAGTTCTTTTCTTGAAATAAATGTGATCAAAGCCCATCACTTTTGGTCTAAATTTCGTAAAATTGCTTTGAAAATAGGTGGAGACATAGATTATATAATGCTCATGATTGCATATAATAAAAGGGAAGCCCATACTTATTTAAATTTTATGCAATTCAAGGTCAGTTTCTTTCATATTAAAAAGTATGCTAAGCAATGAAGGTTGGGTTACAGTATAAAATTACTGTATTTTAACAAAACTTTAAAAACTCACTATTTTTTTTTTTTGGGGGGGGGTTAACTTGTGACTGAATTATTTTTTTTCCAACTTTTCATTTATCAACAAATTTGATATATGAGGGCAAAGTTTTCTTCTCTAAAGATAAAGATCTTATCAACAGATAATGTAAGCACTGCCTGGTATTCTCTTTCAGTCCAGCTTATCTTACAAACATTCTATGCTGTATTTGGGAAGGCATGTAGAAAAGCACTTTCATGAGCAACTTTGCTCATGAATTTATCATTATTTTCCTTTCAAATATTCATTGGCAGGCCTCTCAGGCAACAAGAAACCGTGACAAAAATATTAAAGCCCCTAACAATAACATTTACTATAATTTATATTCCTTAACAATTTTATGATCCAGGGAAAGCTTGAAGCTTCCTTAGTGAAGTTCATGTACATCATTAAAATGTTTTTGTGTATCAAAGGAGTATAGTCAGTTCTAGAATGGTGAAGGATATATGTTTGCATGACTGTGTTTATTATGTGATACCCAAGAGAGTAAAGAGATAAAGAAGAAGATTTAACGACTAGAGAGGAAATAAGCTTTCAGTTGGGTCAGACGTAGAGGTGCCTTCAGTAGTGCCAATCCATTTAACACATTCAATTGAGAGGTGATGACGGCATTGTTTTGTTTCAACGTCACGTTTGGCCTTCTCTGCCCCTCTTATCAACTCTCTCTTTCCCTCTGTTCTTTTTATATTTTGTATACTGTATCTATTTTTCATCTTTTTTGTCTTGCTTTTGCTCTCTCTTCATACACATAAATTTCTCTCCCTCTGTCTGTCTCTCTCTTCTTCTTTCATTTTTATATTCTCCCTTCTTTTCACATTGTATCTATTTTATACTTGATCCATCCATCTCTGTTCCTCTCTCTGTATCCCTTACGCACTCTATTTTTCTCCCCCTCTTGCTCTATCATCCTTCATTTCTCTCTATTTCTCCTTCTTTATCTTTCTATCACCTTCTCCCCTCTATGAACTTGATGCTGTCAAACAAAATTACAAGATTAAATTGTATAAAGGATTCTGACTCAGTAGCAAACCCTATTTACTAATAGAATAAAGTCCACCCCTACCCTTCCATTCTCTGATTCTCACATTCTCCCTTTCTCATTTGGTTCCCTCTCTCACTTTTCATTCTCACTTTCTATCCCTTCAATCTGGGTGAATACTAGGTAATTTGTGATGAACTCTCGTAACTAGACAGATTAAGCCATTTATATATGAGTTGTCTGATACTGGGACGTTCTCTCTTTTGGTTATATCCCTCCCCCCCCCCCTTTTTCTTTCTTCCTCTCTCTCTAATTCTTTGAAACACAAGGAGACACATTATAATTTCTCCCTCACTGATTTTCTTTCTTAATCAATCTTATACCAAGTAAAATCTAAATAGCTCCCTCTGCAGCTCAGTATGTGTACATTCAGAGACGGATATACAGTCAATTATAATATGCCCATCAACATTTTTATTTGTTCATTTTAATGAATGAAGTCTTATCAATACCAACAGGATGTGATTTCTTTATTCAAAGAAAGTGTAAAGTGAATGCCATGTTGCATTTAAACAAGTGTAATATGAAAATGGTGCATTGCTCAGTTGTCATCTGTTAATGAGTAGTAGTATTACAGTGTCATTTTGAACAATATTAGAAGTTTTATCACATTTTTTCTTTGTTCCTTTACTTTTATAGAAGATGAAAGTCTGGTCTTCCGGGCAAATACCATGGCAACAAAGTCTATGGAGGCGTACATGAAACTCATCGGAGGAAAGGTATAGAAGATGTGAGGGGTTCTAGGGGATGCTTTGGATTTGGGGGAATGGGAGTTCTTGAACCTCATTAAGGGAAACATAAAATCATCTTTAGGGTGGGGTTTCCTGAACTTCATAACTAATGTCCTTCTATTTCATATGAAATGCTCTCAAGTTACCATAGCTTGATCAGTTCTTGAATTGAGTAAAAAAAAATTGCGATGAATGGGGGTCAGACAAATCAAAAGGTTAATTATTTGATGGCATTAGCTGGTATCTCTTTGAATTTTACATATAGAGTGTAATAATCTCTCATTTCTTGTTGCCTTTGATATCCTCAGTACCTACAAGACACCCTTGGTGACTTCGTCCAGTACCTATACATGACCAATGAAGACTGTGAGGTTGACCCTACCAAGACGATGACTGGTACAGTAGTACAGCATCAAGAATCCCTGATGGTCATGTGTGAGATGGCTTGTTGTAAGATACTCAACTCCTCAGCAGCCTTCCCATCTGATCTCAGGGCAATCTTCAATAAACTTAGAGAACGCTTTGCAGAACGCATCAATGGGGATGAAGTCTGCTCAAAGCTCATTAGGTGAGTCAGGGGTAAAGGATCTCTTTGGGATGGTGTACAGTGTATAGTCCAATCCAAACCAAAGATCATTTGATATATCACCTTTTCATTTCGGTTACAAAGCTCTCCACATACACTACTCCATGTTTGGGCCACTAAAACAATAATTAAACATCTTAGAATGGTCAGCTTAGTCCGGAGTTTTTGCCCTGTGTTAAAGTCAATGGCAGAAATCAGACTAACCTTAGTTTTCAATTTTTACCAGAGTTTTCTCAGGTAAAAAGTTTTAAACAACAGGCCCCTGATCTTCGGCAGTGCATGGCTCTGGTAGGAGGAGGCAGACCAGAAGGTGTTGCATCGTCTGATCCTCCCCACACTCGCAAGCTGTGTCCCCATCTATGTTGTAATACTCACTTTACTCTGTCTTTCTGTCTCGGAATCAAATTGAATAATTATTTTCTTATCATAAGTTTGTGCAAGTTTTCTAATTTTCCAACTTGCAGTCAGATAAACTAGTGCAAAAATGGGTTTATACCAAGTGGAATGAGACCAAATGATGTTAGCTTTCTGTAATTTGTCTATTGAAATACAGATGGAAGTATCCTTCTTCAAACAACTCTCATTGGAGCAATGATCTGATCTGAGCAATTTTTACATGTCATTTTTATCTCCAAAGCAAATGCTTATTGATAAAAGACCTAACCCCTAACCTATTTTATCTTCTTATTTTCAGTGGTTGTATATTCCTACGGTTTCTCTGTCCGGCCATCATGTCACCAAGTCTCTTTGAGCTGATCCAAGAGTATCCAAACGAGAAGACGTCAAGATGTTTGACCCTCATTGCAAAGACAGTTCAAGCTCTTGCCAACTTCACTAAGTAAGTCCTATTTTTACTTTGTTGGAATTCATGAAAGTTTTCAGGAACAAGTTGTTATAATTTGACACTTTCCATAGTAACGGTCAGACACCTGCCATAGTAACAGTCAGACACCTGTGCTTTTAGCCAATCAAAACCAAGTAAAGTTGTCAGACCTGAAAACCTGTCAGATATCAAGGGTATATGAAAGGTCATGTAATTGACTATACAGCTATGGAATGATAATGCGAATATAGCAACATTTATCTGTTAAAAAGAAATTCAAAGGCACCGGCTCCCCAATATGTCACATATTATTCACAAAGTTGCTGGAAAAGATGGCTCTTTAGTTCAGATTTGAAGCTCTGAGACTTTTACAAGGTAAATTAGAGAGCTAGAATAGTCGTACCTAAATACTGGTATCCCTTGAAAGATTTTGGAATCATTGATTTTTTTCTGATTTTCTTGAGGAAGTGTGAGATAACTCAAAGAGGACTAAATTGAATTGAAGTCTTTGGATTACTGCTACGACTACTTCTAATATATGAGGTAAATGGGTACTTGGCAGGAATCTATTCCTTGAAATTTTTGTGCACTGCAAAATGATATCCAAAGTTTGTTTGGAAGCGCATAGAGACGTTAGTAATTGGTATGTGGCATGCAGTATGCAATAATTTTGTAAGTAGTAATATGTGCATCATATCTTTTATATTTGAAGGTTTGGAACAAAGGAGAACTACATGAAATTCATGAATGAGTTCCTTGAAAGAGAGTGGGGTAACATGAAGGTCTTTCTACAGGAGATATCGGTAAGATTATCTTCTCATCCTTTCCTTTAATCTTAATTAGGATTAAAAACATTGCCTACTGGTAGTGAATGGTCACAGTTAAGTCCAAAATCCAGTAGTCACAAGGTTTATTGTCATTTTGAACTCATGATTTGTGCAGTTTGGCTTTTGTGATGACACCAACTGACTTTGAAATATTTGATGATTTTCATATCAGCTTACCAAGTCTGAACAGCCAGAAAACCAGTTCCTTAAAATGTCTTTTTTTTCAATGGCAAGGTGCTATTTGTGATTGGCCAAGAGCAATTTCTTTTCTTCTGATTCATCATTTAGTATTGATGTAAGGTTATGAAACAGGGCACAGAGGTAAGCTCTACAAAGGGTGTGTGTGTTATAGAGATGTCTTGTAGTATCGTTGATTTAAACATTTGCCTAAACTCTGTGGCCCGTATTCTGAAGTCGGGCTTAACTTAGACCATGGTCTAACTCTGTGCTAAAATTATGGGAAGCCAAAGTGTCAAATTTTTTATTAAGTTGTACATGTATGTTACTCATGTTTACTGTGCTCTTTCCTGATTCTTTAAAGGACAAGTCCACCCCAACAAAAACTTGATTTGAATAAAAAAAGAAAAATTCAACAAGCATAACACTGAAAATTTCATCAAAATCGGATGTAAAATAAGAAAGTTATGACATTTCAAAGTTTCGCTTATTTTTAACAAAATAGTTTTATGAACGAGCCAGTTACATCCAAATGAGAGAGTCGATGACATCACTCACTCACTATTTCTTTTGTATTTTATTATATGAAATATGAAATATTTTGATTTTCTTGTCATTGTCATGTGAAATGAAGTTTCATTCCTCCCTGAACACGTGGAATTCCATTATTTTAACATTTTGTGCTTCAGGCAAGGAGGTCCTAATCATCAAATTCGTAAAAATTGAAATATTGTATAATTCAAACAATAAAAAACAAAAGAAATAGTGAGTGAGTGACGTCATCGACTCTCTCATTTGGATGTAACTGGCTCGTTCATATGACTATTTTGTTAAAAATAAGCGAAACTTTGAAATGTCATAACTTTCTTATTTTACATCCGATTTTGATGAAATTTTCAGCATTGTGCTTGTCTGATTTTTCTCTATTGATTCAAATCAACATTTTTCTGAGGTGGACTTGACCTTTAATGGTGAAGACAATCATCTATTTATACTTTCTAGACAATTATGGATGATTTGAGAGCTAAATGAGCTGAATAATGATGTCTCTACTGTTAGTGATTT
Source organism: Lytechinus pictus (assembly GCF_037042905.1). NCBI lineage: Eukaryota > Metazoa > Echinodermata > Echinoidea > Temnopleuroida > Toxopneustidae > Lytechinus > Lytechinus pictus. The sequence continues at coordinate 30,841,406 of NC_087259.1, read as the reverse complement.
ATGTAACAATTGGCTATCCATACCTAAACCACAACTTTAAACCTGAGTTTGAGTTAAGCCCGACTTCAGAATACCGGCCTGTGTCTTCATTGCTTCTCCCATCCAATTCTTATAGTCATAATTTTTCTCTACCCCTCTTTTGTCTCTTCCCTCCATTTTGCCTATTTTTCCTTTCTTGCACTATCTTTTTATTTCGTCTGCTTATCAAGCCCTCACCAACACCACCCTCTCTACCATCTATCTTTCTTTATTTCTCTAAATCATTATCCGCCTCTCTTTATCTCTTAAATCTTTAGTTTTTTAATATTTCTACATTGCTACAGCATATGTCCATTATATTTCACCATTCAACGCATTACCTCCTGCTTTTCCTCGTTTTAGCTATCATTCATTTCCTTGTAATCAGTTACATCTCTGCTTTCTTTTTCCTGTTTTATTTCAAAACTATTTTTCCATTTATTAACTTTTTTGCCTTTATTTTTATATGTACTTCAGAAATTATATGAACTGAAGTGAAAGATGATTCCAGATTAAGAGATTATCAAATGTTATTTAATAATTGCAAATTTTAATCCAGTGTCAGGGTTGATGTCACATCTGGTGACAGCTGAATCAATCAGAATCGTGATATATCAACAAATTTCAGCTTGATAGAATATATCAGAAAAGAGATAATTACTTAATTTATGTTGTATAATGGGGGAAAGTTGTTCATATCAAATTTTCTCTCTTGAACAGAAAATTAGTGATTCACTGAGAGACGTTTCATGCATGTTTGTCTTGTTATTAATCCACCAAACGTGAAAGGATGACGTCGTTTATAGAGAGGGACCGCATGATTTCATGAACCCCATAACAAATATAGTCAGAGAATATGCTTAGACTCTCATTCATTTCCTCTTTTAGTTTAGAATTAAAATATTTCTTTAAATTTCCTTCAAAGTTCATTTATCTAGATTGTCATTAGAAGATTTTTCCACAGAAAGGTTATTCCACATAAATGGAATAGGAAGATTTTAAAAATCCTCTTGTACAGTTTTACTGCTACTTGTCTGAGGTGTTAATAGAGGAACTGTGAAGTCTTTATGGTACATATTCTGATATCACATGATAACAGATTTTGTGGTCATTTGTTTTATATGCATTTATGTAATCCATGAGTCACCAGTCATCAGTGGTTTTTTCCTGTTCTCCAGAATCAATATGCAATAGTAATGTTCAAATCCTGAATCAGAAATAGTTCCTGTATTTATAACTTTTGATTAGTGCTTTGAAATCATGCTGTGCTATAAAGGTCATTAACATCAATGTCATGATTGTTTTTAGGTGGCCTCTAATTTGGGAAATAATTAGAGATTTAATAGTTCTTCCCCCTTCCTTTTTATATAGGACATGGCATGCAAGTTTGAGGTACAAAGGAAATTGTGTTTAAAAATGACCCAGACCCGGTAATATAAAGCTCAGTAATTGATGGTAGGATTGATTTTTATGATTGATTTATACACAATAAGCAATGCAATCAATTATAGAAATCAGCCTTACTATCAATTGCTAAGGTGTATGTCACAGGGCCCTGTCATTCTCATGCCCACCTGTAGATCTTGTTGACATTTTAACAAGGCTTTGTGAATTCCTTTGGGGAATGTCAAATATATGATTTCTGAATGTGGAAGTTGGTTGTTATTAGATTATGGAAATAATTCTTAGTCAGTTACATCCAGGGAATACCAAGAGAGTGCAACATTTATCAGCGGGAAGTCTTTAGCAATCATCATTGGTTTGAGATGACTTCTTCTGTTCCCCGCTCTGTGATGTTCTCTCACGACTTCCGTTTGAAAATTAGGCATCCTGGCGAATGAGTGCGAGTGATTGACTCTAGTCTGTTGAGAAGGAACTCTGGCAATTGTCATCAAAGACTTTGCTCTGTCAATTCAAACATTTGTTAGGCAGTTCATTAGTCTGCTTTTAAGAGCGAGCAAGATGAATCGATCATGGTCTAAGTATGGAGGTCTTCGACTTGATGATTATGAAGAAATATATCAGATTTGGGAATTACAAAGAGAATTTGACTTTTCTATCAAGGTGAGTTAGCTGGTCATTGACTTTGAAAAAATACAGGTTTGAGAATTTCATTCTCTTTTATACAGCTCACTATTACTTTGAATCCATTACCATAAGCTGTTATTTGCTCTATGTGGTCAAGAAAAATGTCAAAACAAGATATGGCAACTTGTTTGTTAATTTAGGATAGGCCTACATGTTTGTTGTAAAGGTAGTTTTATTAATGATATGTAAAATTCTTGCAGTTTTGGACATTCAAGTAAAACTTTATGTGTTTATACTGTGAGCATGACAACTGTGTTCATTTATCTGCCGATAATCAATTTTATTTTATTGTTATAGCCAGCCACAATATTTAGATCAGTAAAAGGATCACTGTTTATGTGTAACCTTTGCATGTTGCCTCAGTCCAAATGTAGGCAGTACTTATAGTTTTATTAATGATAAAGTATTTGGATAAGTTTCAGATGACACAGAAAAGTGTTTATTGCATTTGATTGTCGTTTAGTTGATTTGAGCCATTTGAGAATTTGGATAATTTGTTAAGTTTCAGATGACACAGAAAAGTGTTTATTGCATTTGATTGTCGTTTAGTTGATTTGAGCCATTTTTTTATTGAAACGATCCTGAATAACAGGAGCATAAGATCAAAGATAACATGCTTATGATTTTAATTGCAGAGATACATAGAAGTTTGCTGGAAAAAATAACTTAAGACAGTTTGATTCACTTTGGCATTGAAATCAGTAACTTTAAAAATGTCCTCCAAAAATGTGATTGTTTTGCCAAAGAATGTCAACAGTTGTTACCTATTTGGATTTGAGTTTGTTCATGCTCCAAGATTTATATTTAAAATCTAGGATGTTGATTCAATTTGGAAATGGATGTGTTAAAAGTTCGTGGGTGGGCTTTAAAAAGACATCATTAGATTTTTTTACTTCTTAAGAGATCATGATTATGATCACTGAACTATCTTCACCATTGTATTGTCATTTCTGGTTTGATGCTTTGTGAAGTTAATAGTCCCATCTCTTTGTGGCCATGGACTGAATGTAAAAAGAATTTTACTTTTAAATCCAACAAAAAAAAAATGCAAGTTTGGAATGATGCTTTGGGTTGGTTGACGATCATTTGTTGTAATTGATTGCTAGTACTCACTCTATAACTGGCTCCTGATCCAACAAAGCAAATATATCCAAGATTTGTGTTTCCTTTTTAGATTAAACCATGTCTTAATGCTCTTGAAGATGTACATTTGTTGCCCAAATTTAATTTGATTAGAATTATTTAACAAAAAATCTGAATCTGAACATTTTGGTATAGTTATGGATAAGTTTTAAGCGAGACTGTAAAAGACATCTTATCTTGAATCCCCTTGTCATCAAGTAATCAAATATCACTTCATTAGAATCAGAATCATGTATTGGAATCTCTTGGGCAATGTCTTGTCAACGGGTTACAATAACCAAGAGTTAAGAATCCTCAAATTATATTTGTTTAAGTGTGCTTTTCTCAAGGCTGTGGAATATGTTCTGCTGATGTTAAGGGGGAAGCCTCTCACTGGATAGAAACCTTGTGAGAGGTATGACTCACCTAGCTTCCTGTCATAATCCTAATGTCATCCTCCGGAATGGCAGACAGCCACCATGGAGAATTATTAGATTTATTTAGTTTTTAGGGGAGCAATAATGAAATCAAACCACTTTAGGTAGTGAGAATAAAATCTATTCACCTATATTACCCACTACCCCCCCCCCCAAGAAAAATAAATAAATAAGTAATAATAATAAATAATTAAATATATGTTTAAAAAATAGATATTCAATTGGGACCTTATGTCTAGTCTAATTTAGACTTTAAAGTGGCAAATTTTCTCTTTTGTTTTAAGACAATGAATTTGTGAGAAAAGTATAGAGCTAAAAAGTACCCCAAACTGTAGGAGAACTAGGCAATGATCAAATCATTATGTTTAGACAGTCGTATGGCAAGCAGCCATGATGTCTTTCTAAACATGTTGCTTTCATTTTAAAGGAACATTCATAATGTACTGTAACTTACAAAAGAAGGAAAGAATGCTTTTTTAAACTTTGATATGCATCAACACTCTTGCAAAAATGTTGATCTCATGATATTTTTTTTTTTGAGTAGGAATAAGAAAGAAGGAGAAAGTGAATATGAATAATGTTTAATATATTTAAATCATTTTTGCTCTCACGCTGGAACAACAAAAATGTTCGTGATGTTCACAATATCCTTGGATCCTTTCTGAAATGTTGTAAAGAAATTGATTTTGTATTACATTTATAAAAAGAACCGGTTTACAACCTCAAGTAAAAAGAGACCATATTGATTTAACTAATCTGATTTTTTTTACTGTGCTTTCTCACTCTTAAATGATTTTATTCAATTTTCTTATTGGTTTAGATACCCACACTGATAAGCATTGCAATGCTTAGTGTGACTCACATATCATTTGAGGCATGTCCGAGGGTCCCCCTAGAATGTCCCCAAGCTGTAGATCACTAAATCACTTTTCTCATTTATATTTAAATCCAGCTGAAAAATCCTGAAATGAGAAAATCAACTAATATGACCTCTCTTTTTAGTCATGGTCTTAATCTTCAGTCAGGTTTTTAATTGAAGATCTGTCTTGCCTGTCAACAAGTAGCTAATCCAATGTTATACCACTGGAGAAACATTCAGCCTGAAGCTGATAAAAGATGGGGGGCATTCAAAGAGCTTTTATTTCAGAGAGTCTATGGTTTTATCAGGAAGAACAGTCAAAGCTTTGCCTGACTTGAAGGTATTTTCATCAAGTAGCAGAGTAATTCAGGCATTTACATGTAGATATCTCTTGGGTGTCTCTGAACTTGTATTTTTCTCACTTTTTTCACAGAGTAGCATGAAAATTGGGAGTGATTCGGGTTTTATCTGGGTTAGTCCTGAACTGTGGGATTTCTCACTGTGACATTCATGTTGATCAGATCTGATTTATAAGAGTTCAGAGTATTTCAACAAAAGAATTTTAAAGAATGAAATATAAATGAAAGGCAAATGGTGGAAATCTCAGTTTGGATCATAGAACCTTTTCTTCAAATAGAGAGGGAAAATATTAATTTGGAACTTTATCTGAATATCAGGCATGTATCATCAAACTTGGCTCAGAATTCAGCAGTACCATTTAGAGTTGAATATTGAATTTATCTCATGGCATCATAGTGTAATCTCTTGTATCTCTGGGGATTTTATGGGATTCAACTTGGCAACTAAGTTGCCAGTTTGACAATTTCTTTAGGCTCATCCTAGTGAGGGAAAAGCTTGATCTGCGATTGAGAGAAGAGGAAGAGAAAGTTCAATCCATGCTGTAGCTTTGCCATTCATCAGGATCAGTCCTCGGCTTGTCTGAGCTTATACGAGCAGCAGTACTGCTTGCAGTATGGATGAAAGGATTTCAGTGTTTGCTTCTGGATTTCAGCACTTTTTTAGAAAGAGAAATTAGCTGTGGAATGATAACTCTTTAATGGGAATTCAGCAAGTCATCTAATAATTGCAGTTATCATAGCTTTTCTTAGGCATTGACTGAACAAGTGGTCTTGATTGGAGTCAACTTGCAATAAATGTTTTTATCTGCAACGAGACAAAGAATATTCATATTGTTTTATTTAGTCAGAACTATTGAGAATAAGCAGTATTTTATTGCATCAGTGAACAGTTACTGAGTTTACAAAGGTGTACTGTATTTTCATTTCATCCAAATCAATTTGGAATTTTGTTCTCACTAGTTGGGAATTTCGAATATTAACAGTTGAGTATTCTCTTCCTTTTCATCACTGAATGTTATTTCAACAATGACTGATCAAGGATATTTTATCAAGTGTTGGCCATAGTCCTTTTCTGATGCTGAAACATTCAGAAACTGTCAACGCACTGTGCTTCTCTCTCTTTCCTATTAGTAACCTGTACATCACTGCCAGAAGAACTCTCATGTGATTCATGTTGAATAGAACATTATAAGAGCTTCTGACAGCCATTTTAAAATTCATCTTCTAAATTTGGTCTAAACTGGAAGTGAGACACCATATTTTGTTCTATCCACTCCGATCCTTTGGGAACACTTCTTCCAATTTTGTTAACCTCACATCTGGTGAAACTTTGATGTTCTTTTATCTGAGTTTCCTCTCTTGACGAACACTTTCATCATGTCAATATCCTTCTGGAACCCAATGTATCTCAGCTTATCAAGTGTGAGCCAGAAGGTCGCTAGTCCATTTATGATTAATATGGTCATTTTCATATTTCATTTGACATTTGTAAACATTGCATGAGTCAAGTCAAAGGATCCAGGGAATAGTGTTCACCGCTCTTAATGCATGAGAACTAATTTGGTCCGTAAGCACACTCCTCTGGGAGTGAGACAATGTCAATCACTTTGGAGTGAGATTCGTGGCTTTTGAGAGGGGATTTTATCTCTTTTAGAGTCTAAGTGTCTAAAAAGGTACACAGTTCACTCCAGAAGGAGCTATTAAGCGCTCTATATGGACTTACAGTTCACTCCAAAGGGATTGGTCCCTACTATCACTCCGTGAGGAGTGTAATAAGGGACTAGATTTAATAGCAATGTTTACGTAGAGAAAGAAGAGATTTACATGACATGTGATATTAAGTAAAGATGCAGACCACTTGCTTTTAGACTAATAAGAAATGGACTCAATTGATATGTTACAATGCTGGTTTCAATTTCTACAATGCTGAGCACTTGTCAAGTCCTCATACGTGATTAAGCCCTCAGTAGGGCTCAAGTTAAACAACAGGGGAGCATTTCATCAACATTTATGTCCGACAAGTTGTCAGATCTGACAACTTTCCCCGATTCTGATTGGCTGAGAGGTACTGTTGCTATGGTAATTGTCGGATAAAACAGGACTTGTCGGATAAAATCCTTTCATGAAATGCTCCCCTGGTTACCTTTTCAAATTTCTTGAGTTAACTCTGCAGAAGGATTTTACTGATCAATATTTTCATCTTTGCTGAAAACTGCATTGGTGTAAAAAAAAACTTTGTAATTATTCCTCATATATGGAACAAGTGATGCTAATTCTTTGTTATGATTTGTGAAATATGAATTTTTCATTGTTTTTTTTTCTACAGAGTGCCACTGATAAGAGCCATGCAGTGAAGTTCAGCGGTTACATTGACCTAGGAAGAGAGCTTGCTCTAACACATTCATTACTGAGTGAAGCAGTAGACAAGTTTGATAAGGTTTGTGACTTGGGCTTATACTGTACAATTAATTGCAATTATTGATCAATACTATTAATCATATCACCTCTACAGACCTGCCAACCAGTATGTTTTAGCCGTATTTAGTACGTTTTTGCAACCAAAATAAGGCAGTACGTTTTTTCTTTGAAAAATATGTTGTTGTTTTTTTTTACTAAATCGTAATTTATTGAGAAAAATAATCTCTATATGTCTCCATTTCATAAAACATACACAAATTTGGTTATTAGATCAATGTAATTTCAGGTAACTTGTTTTTTTTTTTCAATCATTTTGTTAAAACCAGGGTGAAGATATATACACATGTTTTAATGTTTTGTTTTTTTTCATCTGCAAGAGCAGTGCGCATTTTAGCTTGCATGCAGCTTGAGCGCCGCGATGAGCGAGTGCACCAAGCATTTTATTATGAAATACACTTTTTTGGGGAAAAATACATTTTTTTAATCACAGAATACAGTTTTTCATTCCCAGAGGTTGGCAGGTCTGCATATTTATCTCACACGGTAAAAATACTGATTTTTTGGGGTCAAAATACTGATTTTGGGGGATAAGAATACTGAAAATGCAAAATACAACTTGGCAGCTCTGCCTCTATGATCAGTTGCTTAAGTTTGTTATACAAATGTTTGCTCCTGTGACATTTGCCTTAGTCTGAAGACAGCGTATCATTCTCACAAGTTAAGTGAAGCCAGGACTTACTCCAGATTAAGAGAGAAATGTAATTTGTATGTTTTATATGACAAAAATTTATAGCTTGTAGGCAGGTAATTGCATATAGTATTCATTTACAAGAATGCATATAGGAGTCATAGGTAGTTGAAATCTTCAAGAAAATTAGCTTCATCGATTTAATATTAACATATCTGTATTTGTCACTTAACATTTTTAATTTCCTTTGGGATGTTTTACAAAGAGTTCAACATGAATCACAGGCATGCCTGTATTCCAACACATACATGTTATTTAACAAGCAATCTAATTGATTGATTTGCAATAGAACACATTCTCTGAGCATGATTTAACCAATGTGGTGATGATGTATTATGCAGCACACAACTGGAGTTTAAGAGCGACTGCAAGTTGGTCTTAAATATTTGTTGAAAAACCCTCTGATAGTATTTAAAAAAAAACGAAAAAATTAATTGTATTTTGTGTTCTCTTATGCAGCCAAGCAAGGAAAAGGTTAGTCCTTTACCCGGCATCTTGACCAAGATTTCTGATCAAGTCAGCAAACCTGATAAGTTTATCCCCTACCAGTCAACTCATGTGGAGATTGACAACACGGTAAGCAGTGCGACATCAGTTACCACTACCACCACCACGACATCATCTTCAACATCATCGACAGCGACGTCACAGGCCAAGAAGAATCTTAGTAAGATCTTTGAAGATGCTGAACCATCGACAGCAGGCGATGTCGAGATGCTGCCTCCGTACGAGGTTGCTATGGATAAGACGATTACAAAGTCATCAACCATTAACAGCCTAGTAGACTTCATCCAGCAAGATAGTGACTCTACAACATCGATCTCTAAGCTGAACAGTAGAGCTATGAATGCAAAGAATGGCAGACATGCAAAGATGGTGAGACAGTCAGAGATTGAAGTGAACAGAGAGGATTATGATATTGGTGAAGATCAAACACTAATTGGCTCTCAGATGGAACCTTTACAGATTGTTGAAGAGGAAAGGACTCGAATAGAAACAAAGGAAAAGAGCCATGTCTATACAGTGTGTATAGAAACAGTATGTAGTAATACCAATGTCGATACGACCCTCAGTACTAGTGACTCAAGCAAACCAAAGAATGATGACAATGGGCAGAAGCCTCGCACGCTGCCATTGTCGTTTTCTAACCCTGCCTTTCAGTTGTCATCGAGGGCGCTAAAGCAGAAAGATGCCGGGACAGACAGCATGAGTTCTGTCAACAGTACACCAAGCAACGGAGCAGATTCAGACTTGTCCAACTTGGATGGGGATGTATCGCACAGCTCTTCTAGCAGTGGTGCTTCCCCACCCCGTTTTAGACGCACAGAGTTCTCAAAGGGGAAGAGTTTTCATGCAGACACTTCACGTAGTAAGCACCCAGCGTATGTAAACATAGAACCACACACACTCCCTAAAGTACATGTATCATCCCGACCACCTGCAGACATGGTTGGGGATATCTATAAGCCAACAGAAAGTCGCTTGCCAGTCGAGAGCTATAGCAGTAGTAGCTCAATCCATACAAAAATGACTCTGCCTATTGGTAGCATTTGTACTGAAATGGACAGTACGCAGCCGCAGTCACCAACTGAAGCTGTGAAAGCATTAAATGATGCTCACAGAAAAGACTTCTTTAGAAATCTTATTACACCAACGGATGAGATTCCTGTATTGTTGGATCCAAACAGCAATAATCAATCAACGCAGTGTTCGGAGGCAACTTTCCGATTGAGCAGCAGCAAGAAGCACGATTTACCACAGTTCTCTATAATTATGCCAAATCCTAAGACTGCTCTATCTCAGGATTACAATAATGCTACTTTCCCTTCAAGTAATGTCAGACACCATGTTGTACAGAACCAAGAGAAAGCATTCTCTGAGGTCTTGCTACCCTCCGTATCACGTCCTAGACAAGATAATACAGCACACATACGCATAACACCATCGCAAATACCCTCTAAGGAAGCAACCATTACTCCTGTTACAGTAGGGGCTTTCCCAGTACTAGATATGCCCCAACAGACTCACAACCGGACTGCTAATAACAGCACAGGACTAGCCCAACAGCAAAGTCCTCCAACAAGGAGGAATATTATCACCCAGTTAGTAACCAAACAAAAACTGACTAATGAAGCACTCACTTGCCCCGTCCCACTGGAGTTCTGTCCTGTTACAGAGCCGACAGTGCTCCAGACTAGGCCTAGCAGGGTAGGATCAGTCCAGCATCGGATACAGCCTGTGCCTTCAGGAGCATCCGTTAGCCAGGATCCAATCTGGACCAGACGCAGTGAGGACTCCCCATCTCATGGAGACATCTCAACTGCAGAGGAAAAACAACAGGTAAAGTTAGGTTTGTTTTTTACATGATGATGATGATGATGATGATAAAAGTTATATTGATTATCATGATGGTGGTGATTATGGGGATGATGATGATGGTGATAATGATGCTGATAATGATGGTGGTGGTGTTGGCGGCAGGGATGGTTGCGGTGGTGGTGGTGATAGTGATTGTGATATGTTAGGCATGATAATGTTGATTAAAATGGAAGGGGCACTATCATGGATACTATACCCATCCACTCCTAATGTTTGTATCATTTATTACTCTTTTAATTTCATCTTCAGTACGACAATGAAATTTCTAGCCTGAAGCTAGAACTGGAGCGGATGGCATCCCAGCTGGCTGAGACCAAGAAACAACTGGAAGAAGAGGATATCAAGGCAGAGGCTGCCCTCACAGAGATGAGGTTAAAGGTTGAAGCTACAGAGACAGAGCTTCAAGTACAGCAGCAGGAGAAAGACCAGCAGATCAGGGATGTCATAAGCAGGTATGAGGTCAAAGGTCATTTAGACCCCTTCCAGAAGCTTTAGCAGATGACATTGATTTCCCCTTACCCTTAATACAGGGGTAGTTCATGTACGTGTTTAGTGTGAACCTAAGTTTACTCTTTGTGAATTTCTGATCCTTTTTCAAGAAATTCAGTCAGTGGTCTTATTCTCGTTTGTGCTCCAATCCAGTAACCAGGGTCATTCATTCTCCAAACATGTCTTTAACCCCCATTAACATCTTGATAGACTCAAGAGAGGCTAACTGCTTAGTACTTTGATAAATCTTGATCTTTAATAATATTTAATTCTTAATGTTGCGTATTATTCATATTATAATAATTTATATTGTATATCCCTATTCAAATAATAACAAAGATAAATGATAAAAACCCTTTGCTGCATTGACAATGAAGGCTTTTTGTAAGGGAGAAGAGGGCCAAATTCTTGCAATATTTCTATAGCATTGGTAATGACCAACAAATACACACATTTTCCATGAAACATACATGTCAGTTGTTCAGTCATGTATAATTCTTTTAATTTCTTCAAATTTCCCCATATTCTTACCTCTATCAAATAATAAAGTTCATAAAGCAAATGAAATTTGACATATTTTTATGACCTATGCCAATTTATTATTCTCTTTTAGAAGCTATATTTGATTTTTTTTAAATTGAAAAATGTACTATGTGATGTTGGCAAAACAACCCTTTTTCGAGAGAGAGAAGCAGAGGTGTAAAAGAATGCTTTGTTAATAAACTAGATCATTACAAAGAAGTTGTAAATTTTCAGGAAATTCAACAATCAACAATGATAGACACATTTAGTCCAAATATGCAAGAAAAGTATAGTTATTGGAGTTAACACGTATCAGGTTGTTTGCAGATTGATATATAAAGGTAACAGCTTTAGGTTATATTACACTTAATTTGGGATACATCCTGCGTGTATCCATAGCTTGCATAGAAATACAAGCTTTATTAATTCATAGGGAAGCAGTTTAACTGATGCGCAGGGACATTCAGGAAGAATACCTTGTACGCTTTGTTCCTTCAAAACTATAAATCTATCCAGATTTTCACATTCATTTTCAAGATAGAAAAGCAGTGTTTTATTTTTTTCAAGATCGTTCACCATTTTTTAAAAATTCTTACTAAAAGATATATTCCCATATAGCACCGAAGAAATAAGTCAACTTAAAATAGGTCCTTCTAGAAACTTAGGGAAACGCTGTTCCAAGTATTACCATTATTTGTTTAATTGTCTGCAATTTATTGAATAGTTAAAAGGGTAGGGTAAGAAAGCGTGGAGCGTTGTGGCCCTGTGGATTAGTCTTCTGACTTTGAAACAGAGGGTAGTGGGTTCGAATCCCAGCCATGGCGTAATTTCCTTCAGCAAGAAATTCATCCACATTGTGCTGCACTCAACCCAGGTGAGTTGAATGGGTACCTGGCAGGAATTTATTCCTTGAAATGCCACCGCGCTGTAAAAGGCTGCGGGGCTAAAGCCGGTGTAATAATATCCAAGTCCTTTGGAAGCGCATGGGGACGTTATGACGTAATGTGATATGCGCTATACAAGAACTGCGTTATTATTATTATTATTAAAGCTTATTCTTATTTGATTACTAGATATCTCATAATTTTCTTTCAAGCTTCAGAGTGTGTTAGAATTAATAATTGTACCCCTGGTTTTTTTTTGCCATTTTCACCATCTATTCCTGAACATTACGATGGCATAAATAATATATACCCTTACTAAGAACACAGGGAATACATAAATTTTCAAGGTGAACTTTCATCCATCACCCCTCCCCCCTTTCCCTGTCAACCAATCACTCGCAATATTTGTACAGCGCTGTGTTCCACCAACCCTCATACTACCACTTGCTCCCCTTTTTTCTTTTCCCTTTAATTAATAGCTAATGGTCAACCTATAATAGCCTCCTATCCCTAGTGTCGGTATGTATGCGCCGTCGTCGTCATCAACGTCGCTTTTCTCTCAATCACTGGCCTGCCCTCATCTCACTTCACCTCATATCATTTCATCACTTATTCTCTTTTTTATCCTTGTATTTAATTGCATTTTGGAATGCAAGTATATCAAAATTAGGTATTCAAAATGAGAATATTATATTGCCTCGTTATTATGAATGCTTTTATCATCTATTAAAGAAAGGGACAAGTTTTATCAACTTTTGCTATACATTGTGAATATTTTTCTCCTGTTGTCTCTGAGTAAAAGCAAAATCACTCATCTGTTGCTATTTCTACTCAATTCATATTTTTAGTATTATTTTAAAGATATTTATTTTAATACTGCAATTCACTTCTTTGTTCATGCCTTCAAGAACATATTTTTCTTTGCAATTTGCTTCAAACATCACCAAATAAGTTAATAACAAAGTATCGTTGCAATTGTTACTTTTACTTTGTATTCATGCAATTGATAAAGTATTGGCATTATTTTTTACAAATATAATTGAATTTAATTTATCATATTTTTCAGGGTCTTATTCTTGAAGATTATCATTCTCATTTTTTCATGACTTTTCTTGATGAATATTATCATTGTTTCCTCCTATTTCTTCTACCTTTATTTTTCAACTATCATTCCATCATCTCTCCTTTCTCTTACACTGTTTCAATTTGCTTTTATTGAATTTCAGTTGGAATGAAATATTTTTGTTTTAGCACTGACTTGATTTCAATGGAAACGGCTACTGCTTCTGTTGCCTAACTGTTATTTGTTTTTGCTTATCTTTTTCTTAAGATGGAGTGTTTTGGGGTGATAGGTTTTTATGTTGAGTGGGATTATTTCTGTGGGGTGTTTTGTCTCACTCTTGTTGAAAATTTGCTACACTGTTTGGGGAAATGTGTGGAAGTGAATATGATATTGGTTTGTGTTATATAATCTGAAAACTTTCTCAATACACCACTGCTATGATGATTATTCCATTACACATAAAATATATAAGTTATTATAAACTATGAAATATTGGTTTCTTAAAACATGTGTTTAAAATGACTTGGTGAGTGAACCTATGTGTCTGGTAGAAGACTGAGGGAGATAGGTTTATGTAGAAGTATTCTCCAAGTTTTGAAATATGGTTATATTTAAGTTGAATCTGGGTCTTGGAAATTTGTTTGGCTATTGTAAATTAGTTCTATTTCACACAATGAAATATAAGGTTATAGATAAAGGATACATTGTCAGTATATCTCATTTTAGTTTAGAGTAGAATGAATGATTTGATAGAATCACTGTTTATTAGATGGTGTTCTAACATGTATTTCCTTTCTCCCATCGTCACACACCGTGCACTGAAGCTTCCATTGGATTATCTAACCATGTCCCTATCCTTCTCTTCCTAACACTGCCCACCTCATTATCACATTCTCAACCCATCTTTAGTGAAGGTATAATAACGACAGGTTCTCTTGATGTTAGTGTCCACCAAGCAAGACCCCCTCCCCCGCAGTGAGAAACCACCCTTCAACCACCTGTAGACCCCTTCCACCACCTGTAAACTCCTTCCACCACTTGTAGACCCCCATCCTCCATCTGTTCAACCCCCCCCCCCCCCACAGTTCCCCCTGCTTCCTCTCAATGTTAGCATCTCGTTAGCAGCTTGTCTCTAAATGATGAAGTTGATTTGCTTAGATGAAACTAGTCTAATGCACCCTTTATCCATAATCTCTTAGTAATTTATTCTTGCAGAATTATCCTTTGACCTTTGCACCCACCCTCACCTTTGACCCCCTAGTTGTATTATTTGTGTAATATCCCCTTGTAGAATTCTGTCATAGAAAGCCAGTCCCCTTGTATGTTTTTGTTTTATTTGCTCTTTTATGTTCTTAATTATTTCTATTTATTATTTTTGTTTCCTAAATGAGATGTTCTTTTTGCTAGGCTTGTTTTTTCTGCTACTAAGATTCAATTTTCCTTTATTTTTGCTATCTTTTATGTTTAACGTTTATTTTCTTGCTCCACTTTCACTTTTTCCTAACGTTTTTTCAGTCATGCTTTACTTTTCTGTTTGATTTATTGCTATTTGCAATGCTACCTCTTCTATTTTTATTCCAACAATGATGATTATTTTGGTGCTGTGTTATCTCATCTCTCAGGGTTGAATTCCGATCCTCCGTATGTCAAGTTGTTGATGATGAAAAGACAGAGGGGGAATTATGGTTGGTAATCGTTTTGCATCTTGGGGAAAGAACAATTCCTATTTACTCATTCTATCTATAACCATTTTCACTTTATTGAAACTGTAATAATACCTTATTTCTCTGGAATGTCATAACATTGTTGGTATCTTCTTCTTATTTCAAATCATTTCACTTGATTGAGGCCGTAATAATACTCTTTGGAATGCCATAACACTTTTAATATACTAGTATTGTTATTTCAAGTCTGGCTCTAACTTTCTGATCATGAAATCAACCATCATATTCATATTCAACAAGTGTGGATGTATTTCTTCATCTCAATTTGCAACAACTACAAAAAGAAACCCTTTAAAACATATTATTAGTCATTGATATGTTCAACTCAGTTCATCCCCATGCAATAATAATATTCTTGTGGAGGTTGTCTCATTACCTTTAACCTACATTTTAAGAAACAAATAGAGGAAAACTCGTAATTTTGATTTATTTTTCTTAGATGTCTATAATGATATGAATTTATATCATTGATCAAGTAATGACATTATGGTTGATGTATTGTCAAACTGATGTTTTTTTTATATTCAAGAGGTATCTCTCTTAAGCCATTGGTAATAGTTCTACAATTTTCATTTAAGATGTTTTTAAGGACAACTAGTAAAAACAGGTATAATGATCAATTTTTGATAAGAATAAAGCTTTGTTATTTGTTATGGTGGTAGATTTCTAGTGTTCCAATGATTAATCTTTGTCAAATTGCAAGGCAGTAATATATCTTGTCCCTAACATTTGATACACATATTTGTGTATTCACCTTACAAAGTACAACCCCCCTTCCTAAATCCCTTTATACCCCTATATATCTTTGTCTCCAGCATGAAACTGTATTATAGATGTGATTCCAATCCCTTTAATGAAATAAACCCATGCAACATAGCAATTTTGTGATTTAAGCAAAAAAAATTAAGCAGAAAATTACTATTAATTAATCTACGTAGAGAACTTGAAAACCTTACAGCTTCACTTGTTACTGCTAAAATAACCCTAAAAGTAGAACCTTTACAAATTAGAAAAATATTTAATGGGATTTAAGTGAAATTGCTGCATTTTGACTTCTAATTCAAGTGTTAAATATTTGATTTGTGTGTAATGCGTTCAGTCTTAACTGTTGTAATCAATTCAAGACGTCGTAAAATTTTTCATTTCTGCAAATTTTAGATGTTACTATGGCAATTTCTTCTCTTTCATATTTTTTTTATTACTTACACTACGTACACCTTTTTGTTTCTCTCTGTCTCTCTTTCTCTCACCATCTTCTTCCTCTTGACAAGAAATCAATCTTGCCCCCCCCCCTCCACCTCCTCACCTTCTCATTGTCCAATAATGTGTTTGTTTTGCACTCCCTTTAGCTTGTTATACTTAAATTGAATGAAAGCCCCCCCCCCCCCACCCTCCTTGAAATTAACTCATCAATCATAAACCAGGGCCCTGTAACATCAAACTTAGCGATTGATCACAGGGTTTATTTTTAGTATTGATTATACACTATGCAATCAATCATAGAAATTTCCACACAATCAATCGCTAAGCTTTATGATACAGTGCCTTTATATAGCATCCTGCATCATTACCTATTGTAATGTAATTAATTCTTTCCTGAACTCACAAGTTTTGTTTGTTCACACCCTCACATCTGACATTGAGCTCTTATGTAGACTATTTAGCAGAGGGGCCGCGGAATGGGGGGGGGGCTTCAGCCCCCCACTTTATTCCAAAACCATGTACAAAAACATAAAAATGACCATACGATTGTGATTGTTTGCATGGTCAGCCCCCCCCCCCTTTGAAAACCATTCCGTGTCCCATGTTTAGTGAACCTCAACAGTAAACTGATTTTATATCAAAATCTAAAGTAGTTTTTAATTAATTCAGTAGACTTTATTTTCCCATCCATTTATCATAACTTGAAAAAAAATGTTCAGATTCTATTCTTCGTCCTGAAGTCTTCTATCTAAAAAATATAATAAAGAATTAAAGGATTCCTAGCATTGACAGGAATGGTACACGTGTAGAGATTAAAAGGGCTTTCTTAGAAAATAATCTGAAGGGTCATCATTTTAATTAATGTTAAATATATGATTAAAGATGGGTTTGGGTTTCAGTGAAATTATCATTGGTGTGGTATTTGTCATTACTGTGTCATTATCCTATTTTCTTCAGACAGGAGTCATCAGCATCAAACTAGCATTTCATAATATTATGTTGTATTGGAATCATTGGAAAGGGGTTATATAATAATATAATATATGTGATTTGTAATGCGCCAAATCCACTCGGCAGAGTGCCCAAGGCGCAGTGAAAGAAGAGAGAAAGAACGAAAGAGAAAAAGTACAAATATAATAGTAATAGATTCAGGAACAATTAAGAGTAAGAGGCATTGAATAGACGAGTCTTAAGGTAACGTTTAAATGTGTCAATGGACGTGCATTCACGGATTGTCAGGGGAAGATCATTCCAGAGAATAGGGCCAGCGCGAGCAAAAGTCCGAACCCCCATGTCTTAACGGATTTAGGAATAACTTGGAAACCAGAGTTAGATGAACGTAGGGACCTGACTGGAGTGTATTTGCTGATTAGATTAATATTGTACTGTGGAGCAGAGCCATTAATTTACAAATCAGTACATTGACTACATTCCAACATTAATGTGTAAACTCACACTGTGTATGATATTACTACCATGGTTTGGGGGAAGGCAATTATAAAGGTCAGATTTAAATAGACCAGCTGTCTACCTGCTCATATGCAATGTATTATCATATCATATTGTTATGAGTTGAGTGATCTGTTTTCCATACATTGATGTTTAGTCTTTTCAAAGAAGTAAGGGTGTTTGATAAATGTCTGATACTTGGTGGACTTAATTTATATTTCATAAATGTCTTTTTTTTTACGAAGATTTAATATCCAGGATAATATTGATTGAAGACAGTCTATTGAATATTTTTCATCTTGAGGAAGCGTATTGGATTTTTTTTGGTTAACTTATTTTCAAGATTTTAAATTTTATACTCTGAATCATTAATAGATATTGCCAGAGAACTGAATTTACTTTTAAAAAAGACACTGTAAATTATTTTTCAATAAGCATCATTTACATTAAAAGTGCCTAAGGTTTTTGATAAAATAATTCAGTTGCAAATGTGACTAACATGAACAGGTGAAATAGTGAGCAATCTAACACTTCTATTGAAAATAAGAAGAGAAATCACTCCTGTGGTGGTGTTAACTTATGAAATATCAATAATTGCTTTGAGGGAATTCACAAATTCCAAAGTGTTTGAATTTTCACACATTATTTTTATCCTAAAGCTATCAGTCAGCTTGCCTTCCTTTGTTACTTTCAGGGGAATTTTTTTATCATTGAGATTTGAATGGTGATATTTCTCTAGGGTGTATAAACTGTTGGTAATTACTCTTTCTGAATAATTTTATTCTGGGGGATGAAAATAGATACTTTTTCTTTTCCTATGATGCCAGTTCTCATGCAAGAGCCAGATTTTATACTCACTCTCTCATTTTCAATATACTAGATTTTGTGATTTGTTTACTTGGGAGAATGCATCCAAGGTGAGATTTTAAAAATGCTTACTCAGGTCATCAGGCACTTAGAACTCTTAAACTCTTCCGGAAATGATATTCTGCAAATTTTCACAAGATCACAATTAGATGATTTTATACAAGTCATATGACTGTGAAACTGTTGGTACAGATTTTTGAATGTAAGGGGGGTGGCGGGTCTTGTGCACATAATACTCTAAATCAATCAGTGCTACTTTTCATCAGCAAACAAAAACTACAAAAACTTAATTTTCTAGCTTTATAATGGAATGTAACTTATAATAAATCATTGTGAAGTAGATTTTTTCATTGTGATTTCTTTGTGGATACATTTTTTGGTGGACTGAGATGTACATGGTTATCGTCATCATCTCTACTACGTTACTAATGAATAATCTACATTAGGCCTAATAATTAATGGAAAATGGATATCTAGTCAGCATACATTGTTTATGGTTCTGTTCTGCAAGCTTTGTGCAAGTTTGGGTTATCAAAATGATTTCAGTCCATTCCATTGAAACCAAGTTGGTGATTTTTGGTCTATTAAAAACGTTTCCTTTTTAGTGGAGAAGTACAGGGTAATATTAACCGGGACTTTGACGTGTAGTGGTTTGGAGTATAGAGTTATGGTTTGGAACTGAATAATGATGGAAGTATTTAGGACCATCTTGAATGCTAGAAGTCTGTAATTAGATTTAATGTATACTGTCAATTCAAGATGTGTATAGGAAAACAGGAGATTATTAAACTACATTTGGTTTACCTAAGGGGATGTAATAAATAATCATCTGTTTCTGAATCGAGGCTATATATTCTCAATGTGCATGTATGATGAGATCAATGACTATCTTGTAGCCTATGCTTCAGACTTCATAGAGTATTACATGCATGGCTTTTATTAACAAACTTTGTGTGCTTGTTATTTTCATAAATCTCTATTTTGATGTTATGCATGGCTTGAATTCATCTCAGATATGGAGGACCATTTTTGGATTAAAACTTTTCAACACCAGAGTATTTCACCTCAAAGATCTATATTCTTGCATCCACTGATAGAATGATCAAACATTGCTGTATGTGCTCTTTTTAGTCAAACAGAAAGTTGTCATCTGTAAGTTAGCCAGAGGGGTTTATTTCAGATGGGCTATAGCCCTTCTGGCTCCAAAACATACAAATTATCCAGTATTTTATATGCAACATTTCCCTGTGTGTTAGTTACTTGTTACTAAATATGAGAATGAAATTCAAATTTGTTTGCTGTGTTGCCATGCCGACATGTTTTGAAAACAATCATGTTTCCTTTCTCCTGTGTATCGCTTGTGAGTCAATCATCCAACTTAAACATTAAAAATGACACATTTTTAGACTCTAATAGCCAGTGAAACATAGATAAATATACCAATATTAAAAGTAAAGCATGGAAAATAATTGATTTCTATTGAGAATCATATTCACAATATAACTACATGTGTGTACATATAAACAGATATTGTTATATCATATTACATAGATAGAATCATAGCATAAAAAATCATATATTGATAGAACAAGAATATTACGATTATATTTATTTAGCACATAATGCCTGTTTCTAGAATTTTGCTATATATTTGTATACCCTGATTCATATTGTAGTGTGAGAATGATAATGAATAATTATAATGATCATAGATTATCTGAAGAGTTAACATTCATCACATGAAATATATCTTGTAAATTTCTACAGTCCTACATGTACAAAACTGATAAAAAGAATCAAATCAAATAAATAGATGATTTGTTTAAAAAATGATATAAGATTTTATTGAAGTAACATTGATCATTGGCCTATTTGCTAATTTTGTCATTTTTTTTCTTACATTATTTCTGTTTGCTGCCCTCTTTAGGCTGATGTGCGTGGAAGAAGAATTGCGGGCGGAGCAAGAGGGGATGAGGGGTGCAGTCAAAGCCAAACAAAAGATCATCGACGCCCAAGAGATCCGCATTCAATCCTTAGACTTGGCTAATCAGAGACTCATGAGGGCGCTACAAGCCTTAAAACAACGTTGCCTAACAACTAGTCAACATTAAATGTCCTCTTTGCAGACAAAGATTTGAAATATTAAGATTAGAACTGATCAGTATTCGTACTATGTACGTATATATGAACAGGATGGAATCGACATCTTCTTCAATGATATGAATTTCATTCAACAAGGCAGTTTGAAACTTGTTATGAAATCAGAAGGAGCCGTAATTAGATTTCAGAATCTATTGGTTCCAGTGTGTTTAAAAGAGTTTGAAATTTGCAATAGTATCAATTACATCATCTTAACCCATGACATGATTGAGACTAGAAAATATAAATGATTAAGTTGATATACATTATGTGATATTGGAGAACGTATTGTTGGGTTGATCACACAGATAAAATTATTAAGATCATGGATTTGAAAAGTACATCTGTATTGTCTGATTGGTTAAATATGGAGAATTCAATGAATTTTTTTTAAATTATAACCTAAAATAATTGCAAATTCTATAGCTATCTACTATCATCAGTCAACTTCAATTTTTGAAAACAGAATAATACATTATATATAAAAACAGTTAAAGTAGTTGAAGAAATCAATTCACACAATGTCATGAATATATGTAGTGCAAAAAATCTGTAACCTCTTATATGACTATGTGAGAATGTGTGTATTTCATTCTGTGGTATTCTTCTTGTTTGGAGAGATTATGGAAAATACATACTCATTGATATCTCTCACATTTCGGTATTAATTCCTTATATTTTGGATGCAATTTTCATAGCTTTTTAAGGTTGATGATCATGTAATACTCTATACCAGGACATGACATGACAGATTTGAGAAATGTGATTTTTGTTTCAACATAATTTGTGCTGTTTCATATTATTGCACAAATGGCATGCAAATGTGATTTTTTGCAAAGAATGGCAAAGAATGCCATCTTTCCTTTTAGTGTTGTGATAGCTCGAATATGCACAATCAAGTTTTGAATATTTTTTCTAGTTTGAAGATGTGTGGTTATATTTCACTTATTATTAAGAGCAGAATAGTATTTCTTGATATTATTCTTGCTCCGTTAATTACAGTGTAAAAACTGTGGTGTTACAACCTACACCAGTCAGTGTCCCTAGACGACTACACCTGCATCCAGTTGCATAAAACTTTGGCCATAAAAAAACTCTGGCACAATAAACAAAAACTCTGGCAAACAAAATACCATTAAAAATTACACATTAAAAAAATCTGGCAAAAATTTTGCCAAAGTTTTTTTATGGCAAAATTTTTATGCAACGGGTCCCTTGAGGTGTTGAAATTACACCCTAGAGATTGAACATAACACTGAAGAGTGTAATAGTAACAACTAAAGGTGTTGAATTAACACAAGCAATTTAACAGCAGAGTAAAATGACTGATGTGGTCGTCCATGTACACCAAATCAGCACCACGCAACCTCATCGCAAAAAATTATAACTGTATTTTGGAGAGATTTATTCTTGCTTCATATACCTACTGTTAATCAACCCATCGGATACAGAGACCTCATTATGTGGAAACTGGACTCTATTGAAAATGCATGTTAGAGCATAAGCAGTCAGCCCCAATGATTTAGCATGTCATCAAACTTAGCATATGGTGTTTCACTCGTACATGTACATTATCTCACAATTACTTACATGAGGAATATGTACATTTGATCTACATCAGCAGGGATACATCTTTTGAATGTGCACTATAACTTGGGAATGAGATTTCCTTTAAACTTGTTCATCACCTGACTTGCAACTGTATCCTAATCATTACCCATAATGCACTTTGATTTACATTCCACTCATCAACAAATCCACCTCGGGGAAAACTCATATGACTGTTGTGATGATAGTATTGGCATCTTGAATATTACCTTCGTAAAAATAAGATCTTAGCTTTGAAAAACAAAACATGCATTGCTTTTAGAGTGTAATTTACCATCATTGATGTGAGATAAATCAACATTTTCATATTCTTTGTTGAGAGTAAGGTGCAGTGTATTTCATGCTCCTCGTTAGTCAACCTCAAACTTTACAGGGTTGTTTTTATATAATATAGAGTTGCTTGCACATAAAAGCGTTTAAATTAAAAGTTGTAATCATATGTACATTTATTTAAATATCAAAATACAATTGAAAGTTAACTACTGTTTAAAATTCAAAAAGATAGTTGTGTCAAATGTGAGTTACTTGCCAAGATTATGGCTTTAATAGAATGAGGGGACTGTTTCTTGAAAGTTGTCAGCTCTGACTACATTTATAAACCTGACAATCTCAGTTAAATTGATTGGCTCAGGAGCACTGGCCATTTGCTGTTACCATGGTAACAGATAATGGCTTATTGTCAGTGCGGACAACTTTCATAAAACCCTGCATTAATTCAACTATGAAAGAGATTTGATGTCACTATAAGCAGTTGCTGATTGTTCACAATTCTATTCCGTTTAGAATAATTTATACTTCAAATTCAGGAAACCATTGTCCCATAAAGGTGATTTATTAGTCCAAAGTGAAACAAAATTATACTAATCAATGATTTATATTTGGAATCTGATTATTTAAATTATACTGTCAACCACTAGTCAAATTCCTTGTGTAATGTCAGAATGATGTCATGTTAACTTTAATGGCTATCATTCAACAAATATGAATTATTGGTATTTTATTATTACGATGGATATAGTTTAGTTGCTTGGAACTTAACAGAACTATAGACCCTCTATACCCTTCCCCCGACCCCCTCCCTTTCCCTGTCTCAATATTTATTTTCCAAGCATTTAGGTGCTAAGAAGTAATGGATTATTTATCAATGTAAATGTAGATTCTGATATTTGAAAACTCAAATATTGCTGTTGAATAGCTCTTTATCATATAACTTTTCTTATACTATATGATAATAGTTGTGTTTTTGTAGGTTTCATAGCTTAGCTTGCCAAGGAAGAGATTGAGAGGGATGGAGAGCAACAATATCAAGCTGACTTGTTTGGAGAAAAAAAACGAGACAGTCTTGCATTAGTGTTGATATATTTATTATTCGATCATATTTATAATGAATACATAAGTCAGACTTGCTAGTGTACATTGAGATATTTTGCCCATTTTGTTTTGTTCATTTGTGTATCCAACCATGAGATTTGAATCATATTTAAACTATGAAAATATAATTTATAAAAACTTTTGTGTAATTGCATTTGTATCTTGATTGAAAACTTATAAATAAAACAAAAAGTATCTTGAATATTAATTGACTGGTGAGTGTTCAATATAGATGTATCATGTTTTTGAAATCTTGTAACTTTTAGAGGAATCATTGGAAATTAGTTACAGACACTGAGCCCTATGATAAAGGTTTGCAATGACTTACAAATTTGAAAAAAAAAACAATTATGAAAGTGAACGTTTGGAAATAGGTAGATCTTCAGGCATTTCAACATTAACATTCAATTTGAGAAGAGAAACTTAAAGTAATAGCACTGTGATAAAGATTTAATGAGGGAAATAATTGGGATTAAAAAAAATGAATATGACATCAATGTGTTGATACTGATGATGACAATGACATGATTGAGGAGAGTGAAGTAGGTGATACATTGATAATGGCAGTGATGATGATGATGATTATGATGGTGGTGGTGGTGGTGGTGGTGGTGTAGGTGGTGGTGGAGATGATGATGATGATGATGGTAGTGGAGGTGATGGTCATTATGATGATGGTGGTGGTGGTGGTGGTGATGATGATGATGATGATGATGATGATGTTGGTGGTAGTGATGGTGATGATGATGGCGGTGGTGGTGGTGTAGTCTGCAGGCACATACCCTGATTGAAACTGATAAACAAGTGCATGGATCTCCAGGCAAAGAATAACACATAATTGTAAGACATGTTTCAGGTCATTCATTACACAAGGCATATGAGCTTTCAGACCCTTAACTAGAGTGAAGGGTTTGCTCAGCAGACTAGTGGTGGTGATTGTGATGGTAATGGTGGTGATGATGGTGTGTGAATGATAGCAGTGTTGGTGGTTCTCTTTCTTTCTTGCTCTCACTTCCTCTTGTCTTTGTCTTCCCTACTTTTCTTGTCTCTTTCCCTTTTTTCATCCCTCCTCCCATATAATTCACACCCAATTCCTACTTTCAACATTTCTTCCTACTTTTTCCATCTGTGTTCTCTTTGGCTCAGAACAAATTTATAATTAATGTCTGTTTTTTTACATTCAATTAAAAAAAATATATATAACAATTTTCAATTAATCTTCTCGCATCCCGTAAAATTTGCTCTAAAATTATAATTATCCATCTTATTCAAACTACATTACTGTCAATCCAGTTCCCCCTTTTCTTCTATTCCAGAATCATTTTAAAGGGGAATGAAACCTTTGGAATAAGTAGGCTTGTGTCGAAACAGAAAAATCAAAGAAACAGATCAACGAAAGTTTGAGAAAAATCGGACAAACCATGAGAAAGTTATGAGCATTTAAATATTGCAATCACTAATGCTCTGGAGATCCTCCTATTGGCAATGCGACAAGGATATGTGATGTCACATGTGAACAACTTTCCCTTTGATGGACTAAAAAATACCCCCAAAATGTCTCTTTTTGCTTTTTCTTATGGTGATACAAACTCTCTATCCATAATGTATTCTTTAAAAATCTGTATTACATGCCCTCCTATAAAAAGAACACATGATCTACTGATAGATGTGATAAAAGATGCCATTTAAGTGAAATATATACTAAAGTAATGGGGGGAGTTGTTCACAAGTGACATCACACATCTTTGTCGCATTGCCTATGTGAGGATTTCCATAGCGTTAGTGATCGCAATATTCAAATGCTCATAACATTCTCATTATTTGTCCGATTTTTCTCAAACTTTCGTTGATCTGTTTCTTTGATTTGTCTGTTTTCACACAAGCTATCTTGTTCTAAAGGTTTCATTCTCCTTTAAACGCTTGTACTATACCCCCACTGAACTATTATAGTTCAGTGCTATACCCTAACATTTCCGTACAGTTTAGACACCTTGCTATCCCTTCCATTCATTGATGAGCACCCAGTATGAATAGGTTAACCCTTTCCGTGGTGACTCCTTTTCTTTAAGAGCCATGGAGAGGTACCTTGAAGTCCTTATATACCATTGTCTGGGTAGAGAAGGGGTGCACGTTTGAAAAGAGTGGGTAAACTCTCGAGAGAGTCAAATCCCAAAATATTTGCTTTAACTCCGATACCTGGACATACTCTGTAGACATGACTGATTAAGAGATGGTTGAATAATGCAACATGCACATTTTTGATGTTGTTACTGAGTATTTCGACACTCAATCTGTGAAAAATTCACGGGAAAATGTGCAGTTTACGATACACCAACAACATGAAACTTGTACAGTACGTTACTATCGTGTTAATAATGAATATTCAACGTCATATGAAATAAAATCCAAAGTTTCACGGAGACACTGCTTTTTATTCACTCACTCACTTTCTAAAATATGAAAGTCGGACGGAGTATGATTAATAAATAAGTAGTAAATTGTTGTACATATTTCAAGCAAAAATTAATTATTCATTAAATTTCATTTATCGTTAATTACATGAATATTCATTACACAACCTTAATCTGTTTTGGCGGTGTGAAAGTGTTCCGACTCACACCTAATTTGCGTTCCGCGTGCATTTTTTTGGGGGGGTGGGGAGGGTTAATTATGTACTGGAAAATACAATTCAAACACCAATATGAAAGGAGCGCTTTTTCTATCCATTTGCTATCTGTAAGTATTTAACACCGAGGATTTATCTTTTTAAAGGTCAAGTCCACCCCAGGAAAATGCTGATTTGAATAAATATAGAAAAATCAAACTAGCATAGTGATGAAAATTTCATCAAAATCGGATTTAAAATAAGAAAGTTATGACATTTTAAAGTTTCGCTTATTTTTCACAAAATAGTGATATGCACAACGAGGTGAGTCAGTCGATGATGTCCATCACTCACTATTTCTTTTGTTTTTTATTGTTCGAATTATAAAATATTTCATTTTTTTTACAGATTTGACAATAAGGACCAATTTGACTGAACCATATAGTATCAAACAATGCTAATTCCACATGTTCAGGGATGAATTAATCATTGTATCACTTGACAATGAGGAGAAAATTAGAATATTTTCATATTTCATAAAATACAAAAGAAATAGTGAGTGGATGACGTCATAGTCTCCTCATTTGCATACCAGTCAGGATGTGCAAATAACTATTTTGTGAAATTAAGCAAAACTTTAAAATGTCATAATTTTCTTATTTTACATCCGATTTAGATGAAATTTCAGTGCTATGCTTGTTGGATTTTTCTCTTTTTATTCAAATCAACTTTTGTTAGGGTGGAGTTGTCCTTTAAGAAGGCAATTTGGAAGTAAGAGAAGTACCTGATTTTTTGGCATACTTTTCGGATTTTCTTATCAATACAATAGAACTGATTATTAAGAATCGAGAGGTCGGATTAGGTATTTAGATAAATGTCAGGACTATTATTTCGTATAGTACTTGAATTTTCGACAGTTCAACTGAGATTTGGAAAGAAAGATTTTTACACAAAATCACTAGTTAAGGGTTTTATTGCCAAATGAAAAGGAACCCATTCATCTTCATTCAGTTAGACTGGAGCCGTATATTGAAGAGCCTGTAAAGGATGCAGATTACAATTTTTTCATACGTTTACGTTTTAATTTGCATGGCGTATGTCTTGATTTGACAATAATATTTTATTTTAATAATAAGCTAAATTTCCGATATATACGATAAAGGAGTCGTTTGATAATACAAGTATGATCGTATAAACCTTCAGGGAACATGTCCAGCAAAAATGGATTTGAATGAAAGTAAAAGATAACAAGTTCGGGAATTGATGGAGAAAGGGAGGGCGTTGATCAGAGAGAGAGATATCAACTTACTCTTTTCACCATCTCAGCAGACGATGCGCACAAATTAAAACCATCCTGTTTGGCGCCAAAATAATCAACTCGAGAAGGATTTTAAATTTTAATGTTTCAGAAATATCTGTGTATTCGTAGTCTGAATGAAATTAATGTATCTAGAAATAAGTAACAAGATGAAAGACAAAATATATATGATCAGGGTGTAATGTATTTACATTGTCAGTCGACTGTATTACCATCTATCTTTCTACGCTAATGAATTATTCTCAAGCAATTTGAGAGAGTGAGGGGGAGAGAGAGCTAATCTTAAACTTTCAAGAATTTTGGATGATTTAAAAAGAACATTCCTGGTGGTGTCAATAAAGTGTCGACGACAATAGACAAAAAAATTATACCGGTTACTTAATTTGTATTTCGTCCAAAAGGCGACGATCCCCCGTATGGCTGAGTTGAACGATAATCACTGGCCGACAACAAAATTGCTCTTCCCAACATCTGCTCAAAAATCATTAATCTGACGTACCTATCCAAACATTAGAAAGGTTATCTAAATCATGTTTGTCTCTACATGTAGCGGGTTTTTATTGAATACTATAACATGTTCAGTGCTGGGTGTATTTTGGTCATCGTCCGCCTTCTTTCCTCTTTCTTATTTCCCCTCATACTTCCCATATCCCTTCTCTTAACCTTCCTCTCCTCCAGCCCACTAGCTTGCTGCTCATTCTCTTACTCATTTTGATTTAGTTCCATTGTTATTTTTAGAGAGAAAAATTACTTACAAAAAGGGGGTATAGATTAAAGGGATACTCTTGGCTGAGAATATTTATATCTCAATAAATAGAGTAAAATTCACAAAGCAAAATGCTGAAAAATTGATCAAAATTCTGATAACAAATAACAAAGTTATTGAATTTTAAAGATTTGCATTATTCCGGTGAAACAGTTCGAGGCATGTATTGGTGTGCTGATTATGTCATATCCCCATTTATTCTTTTGCATTTTATTATAAGAAATTGGGTTTATTAAAAAAAAATTATACTAAGAACTAAAACAACTGGATTGACAACTAAGTGCATTAGTTATTTCTTGCTGCAGCTTATTTCATCATAATGGAGACACATCATTGTACACATTTACGAAAAAAATGAAACAATTATGATGTCATGTAATAACATAAGAAAGGGGAAAGTGGGGATGTGACATCATCAGCCCACCGAATGAATATCAATGAAGACATGCATGCCTAGAACTGTTTCACCTGAATAATGCAAATCTTTGAAATTCAATAACTTCGTTATTTGTTATCCTATTTTGATGAAATTTTCAGCATTTTGCTTATTTTATTGAGATATAAATATCCTCAGCCCGGAGTATCTCTTTAAGCAGAGTAGGAAATTCTAAAATAAAAAAAGAAAATCTCAAAAATAAAAACAGAATAGTGAGACATTTTCAATATTTAGACATACCCTACAAATTTCCTGGAATGGGGGGAGATGAAGCACAAGAGATTTTTCTTTCCTTTTTTTAATCCCAAAATCATTTAGCCTAATTCACATAAATTAAATGTGAATGGATTTAAAATTAATTCGTTTTAAAAACTATTAATGATAATCGCCACGTACTGTATTCTTCATGAGAGATATCGATTTTAGTTTTTTTTTTTTTAAGCAAAGCAAATACTAAAGCGGAGAAACCACATTTAACTCTTCAGAAATTTGAGATATATTATTCCAAAGATATGAAAAGGAACTAGGTTTTACTTTCCAACCCATCATCATACAAGAAATGTATTATGCGTAAAGAAAATCGAATTTGCTTATCCCCCTATTTTCAACTCCATATGCGCAGTCGCATAATTGTATTTCATTCTCTCTCGTATAAGGTAATTTTGCTTTTACAATAATCATGATGATCAAAATGGAAATGCAGCGGTATTGTATACAAAAATATTCCAAATTGCCAACAAAGTTGACATTTATTCGAGTTATAAAAAAAATTGAACCAAGACAGTATTTTATCTTAAGAGGCCACCTTAATGCTCAAACTGAGTAGACTTACACGATAAAGAAGGCTTTATATCCTGCATATCTTAACTTTTTTTGTTTTTTATTATTATTTTTATTATTGATATTTACAGTCAAAGGACAGTGACACCAAGTCTAATAGGTAATACAGGTCACTCTAAGAAAATAAGAAATCCTTCTGGATTTAAAATAACACTCCATTGCATTGGATTATCGACTAGTCGCTTGGTCACTCCTGCGAGACAAGAACCAAACGGGTCAATGGTAGGGTAAAGGAAAGTAAGATGAAGACTAAAGAATGAAAATACCCAAGTGATTTAATTGAATGTTTGTCTGACGTAGATGTGTTTTCGTTTATTAGTATCAATTGATTTTACAAGGTCATTGTACAGCGATCTTTGTTTAGAACATCGAATCATTGGATCAACGTTTTTGTCTTTTAGAAGTGGGAGATTATTGGACAGAGGGAGTGAAGATCGGTA
Source organism: Lytechinus pictus (assembly GCF_037042905.1). Taxonomy (NCBI): domain Eukaryota; kingdom Metazoa; phylum Echinodermata; class Echinoidea; order Temnopleuroida; family Toxopneustidae; genus Lytechinus; species Lytechinus pictus. The sequence continues at coordinate 30,811,254 of NC_087259.1, read as the reverse complement.
CATAACGAGTCTTTGCCGTTGATTTTTATTTTAAGTGACAATTATTTATGAAAAGATTTAGATAAGCGTGCAGCCATTTTTAAATTTAAGTAATTTGTAGATTAAATTATATTGACGCATTATTTCAACATGGATTTTAAAAAAGAAACATGTGAGAATTCGGTCATCGATATAATAATGAGCTTACAAACATCCTAATAAAATAAAATTTCATGAAATGTTTGTTGAAGTGCAAAGGAATGCTTATAAACCCCAAAGTCATGGAACACAATACCCCCACCCCGGTTATCTCCTTCATCACACACCTATAGCAGAAGTCCACCCCAGAAAAATGTTGATTTGAATAAATAGAGAAAATCAAAACTAGCATAATGCTGAAAATTTTATCAAAATCGGATGTAAAATAAGAAAGTTATGGCATTTTGAAGTTCTGCTTATATTTCACAAAACAGTGATATGCACAACTCGGTGTCATACGAATGAGTCAGTCGATGATGTCCATCACTCAATATTTATTTTGTTTTTATTGTTTGAATTATACAATATTTCATTTTTTACATAATTATTTGACAATAAGGACCAGGTTGACTGAACCATATAGTATTAAACAATGCTCATTCCACATGTTCAGGGAAGAATTAATCGTTGTTTAACTTGACAATGAGAAGAAAATTTGAATATTTCATATAATACAAAAGAAATAGTGAGTGGATGACGTCATCAGTCTCTTTATTTGCATACCGACCTGGATGTGCATATAACTGTTTTGTGAAATTAAGCGAAATTTTAAAATGTCGTAACTTTCTTATTTTACAACCGATTTTGATGAAATTTTCAGTGTTATGCTTGTTGGATTTTTCTCTTTTTATTCAAATCAACTTTTTGTTGGGGTGGACTTGTCCTTTCATTGGTATATAATTATATTGATCACTGTAATTGAATACATTTATTTTCTAAGAATGTTCTCAGATCACGTATAAGTTCATATAAAAACAAACACAATCATAAACAGACAGGGCCTGTATAATATAACTTTTCTTACTTTAGATATGAGAAGAGGCTCATATGGATAGAGTTGGAGGAAAATAGCATGAGCTGATGAGTAAGCTTAATTGTCATTTTCAGGGCATCTGTTATTGGAACTGCCTGATCAGAGAACTCTCATTAGTGCAAATAAAGTTACTCGCAACCGTTGGGATATACCCCCCCCCCCCCTCGAACTTACACTAAAGATATCGACCGGTGAATGTTTCAAATGAAAATCTAGTGTAAATAACAGATCGTTATAACACATCTACAATAATAACATAACAATGTTAAATCAATAATGACGGTCTTCATTTAATTGAACAACTGGATTTCACGACTTGTTTCTTTGAAAGGGCTCCTAAGATTCCTCATGAATTTTTAATCAAGCTTTAATAAGTAAAGATAACTTTTAGACTCCTATTTTGAACAATCACTTCAATAGGAAGACCCATGCAGCTTAGCTTCCGATGTTCGTAATTTTTTATGAATCGTTTCATCGATTTTAGATGATAACGATGCGGTCTTTCTCTTCAAAGGCCGTAATTAAATGCTTCTAAATTATGTTTCCGCATTTTATAATGACTTGCATATCGACGACTGTATAGCTGTAATTGAGGTTTATTACTTCCCAAATGTTAATACACCAAGTTATTCTTGGTTTATGGGGATAAACATATTGATCGAGGTGCATTTCAAATATATATATCCCATCATGCCTATTACTACAGGAAACACTAATTCAATATAATTATTATATATACTGCATTAGCCAAAATAAATACAAGCCTTACCTGACTTCGTCGATTGAAAATTACTTATTATATTTTTTCTGTAATGTTACTTGCCCACGAGACAGAAAAACGGAAATAACCTAAACTTATATAACAAACGATACAAAAAATATCCATTAAAGACCAATATATACTTTCTAATATCCTGTTGTCTTCATTTATCTGTATCTTATCTACTGTTCAATCATTCTCCGAATTCATATCATAAAACGATAAATGATTATAGTATCAGATGTATTATGCTCTATTCAAAGCAATTATTTGCAATGATTTACAACTGAACGTTATGGCATATCCATACATTGATTTCATTTTGCAATCATTTTGCAACCGATAACCAGGGGCCCGTAACACAAGACTTAGCAATGATCGTAGAACACTTTTCTACGATTGATTCCATTGACTACAATGTACAATCAATCGTGAAAATCAAACGTACGATCAATCGCTAACCTTTGTGTTACGGGACCCAGGATGCATAATTCTTAATTATCAGATCAGGGATCGCTTTCACCCCGATGTGCACTTTTCACAGTTGGCGACGTATCCTCTTTACTTTGTTTGTGTAATAAAAAGAGTGTATTGTATTCGAAAAATTGTCGGTGTATAGTAAACCTTTTCTTTATCTGTGTATTCCGTCCGTAGAATAGAAATCGTATAATTGTAGGCATTTAACGGAAATTAGCCTTAGAGGACTGATCGATTTTAGCTCTTGATCAATAAAACCGGTTTGAATAGGATGGAGAAAGTGATACCTGTACCAAGCTACACATCATGCAGTTGAACGAGGAGAAATAATGTCAAAGATATGCAAATTTGTAAGACTAAGAGAACAACAGAAGGGGTATGAGGGTGTGTCACTGAGTTAAAAATGAAAAGAGTGGAGCTGATGTTAACTTGACACCAAAATTTATTAACAATAATTATAATACGTAATCACCGAAGACATTTCGAACTATATTTTGCCAAGTGGCGCTTGTTCATAATATTAACCCAAATCTCATATGAATATTCAGAATTTAGACATATGTATTCAACATATTTACGGGGGTTCGCAATCGAACTATATGACAGAAATGAGATTAATATTCCTTCCAGTGTTGCTATTCTGTTCTAGAAATTAAAATGATTGTATAAACATAGCTAATAACATACTCACAACCAGGAAAACTGCAATGAGGATCTTGTGCAGATTCAAAAGGTTTCTCGATGTACATTAAATATTATCAGAATTAATAAGATGATATAGTTCGTTCAATGCGCCCTATATACGCAATGATGGCAGAATTATTTGAGAACATGTATCTTGGAGCGGTAAACTATTTTCTAAAAGATCGTTTACAAATCTGAAAAGAATACCAGAAGATTTCAGACGAAGAACTGGTGGTAGAGGAGTTTATAGAAGCAGCCATGGGGTTAAACCTTTGAAAAGATGTTAGGGTGGTGTCTCTTGTTCTTCTTTGTAAATGTCTTATTCGGCAGAGCTTCAAGTTGAAAGGGATTATCGTGGGATTCCAAGCAGTTTCTTTAGAATGTCATCCGTTACACATGTAGCGATGGAATGCCACTATACTAATCACCAATTAGTTTGATGAATGGTATCGGGAAGGTAGATTCAGAAAAAGGACTCGTAACAATCATGAAAATGGTCAAATACACATGCATGTTTACTAACAAGATGCATGCATCTTTATACATGCATGCTTTTTAACGAAAGGGTGGTCTTGACAACCTGAATGCTTGTCAGAGACATGTCCGACATAGCAACAAGTGATGTATGCAGAGTGGATTCCATGTATTGTAATTTATTTATCCCTGCCTGTTCAAAGTGATATCTGGGCAAAGAGCTACAAAAAAATTAAATCGAATTTAAATTGCGAAAGATCTAAATGTATAGTTGAGAGATAGGAGTTGGAGATCAATAGCTATTTGAATTCGATTTCAATATATAGTAATTCTGTGTAAGACGAGTCCCTGGTTAGGTACAAGGGTATCCATACAATTGAGTTACTTTTAATAATGACAAATATGCATTCGACATTAAGTAGTGAAAATGGGTGAATAAAAGATACTTTATTATAACTATTTTTTCAGAATGTTGGCATACAACATTAAAGATTAGAAGTTGTTTGACGACAGTGACCATTAACCTGCTACAATGAACTATCCCTTTAAATCGTTTTACTGCGTATAAGAGGAGATGAAGACGATTTTGATTGTCCGCTAGACAGTCTGTATAAAGCATCTGATGCAGATTGGATGTGTTTGAAGAGCAGACACTAATATAAAAGCAACGTGCATGAGATGAAATGGTTGCCATGGTAATTTAAAACTTGGAGACAGAATGATGAAATGTAACCTACCAATTCGGCTTGGTGTGCTGTTTTCTAACGGGGGGTGGCTTCAAGTATGCCTAACAAAATATAATGTATGCATTGGCATATAGCAAGGCACCTGGTTCAATGCGTATCAAATGCTTTATTTTTATTTTCTTTTTCTTCTTTGGGAGTCCCGTCGTTATGGCCGCAATAAGTTCCAGTGATCTGAAGTCGGAATCACCTATAGATAGAGTAAAGGAGAAAACATAAAGTAAAATGATAAACATGACATGAGACTGAGAAGTATGCTGTGCTAGGATAAAAGAAGGTACATTTTCTGTCAGTTTAATTTGTATAAAATTTACCCATGTCTCATCAGTATTATCATCAACAATATTATGTTCGATTATTTTGGAAGATTATACATGCAGAAAGATTGATGTTTCATATTTTCAAGATTATCATTTCTATAGATGAAAAACATTAATTATAGGTTCTGATCTGCAAATTCCAGCCATGTTATGTGTAATCTATTCTATGTTACTGCTCATTTTGTTATTTATCGAAATTACATAAAAAGTATTCAAAGGCAAAACATACGATGCAAATTCTTTATGGAATGAATTCAAGCTTACTATGATTGTTTATCTAGAAAGTTTATATAAAGACAAAAGCATGTTTAAAAATTGGAAAAAAATGATATTCAAAGAATCATTGCATTATTGAACACCTCGATTTAGAGGATAAACGAAAAAAAATATCAACAATATCAATGTTGTATGCCAAAATACAATGTCAATTTAAATCAATTATTGATTGTATTTACTTATAGTTATAAGTATCAGCATTATAAATATATCTTTCTTATATACTACCTTTTATATCTTCAAAGAGTAAGAGTATGCAACAAAGTGGTTCAGGACTCTCATCTAAATTAAAAATAAGACAATGGTTTCTTCTGAATCTTTTTTTGTTTGCAGGAATCAATGGCTTTATAACAATGATCTACTTACCCCCGTCCGTAGATTACCCAAATATTGACACTTTTCTTACCCTTTCGCTCTCTACCATTGTTGACTGGCGTCAATCAACCAAACCTAACTAAAGTACCGCTAATGATACCTCGTATTCCTGTCTTTTAACTTAATATAAAACTCAAATATTTGAAATGTAGGCTAGGTTAGATCGATATACAAGATAAACATATAATTGCTAAACTCACTCACTTTCGGCTCCTTGCGTTTGAGGTTCATACGTGAAATGGAGATCTTGACATGCGCAACTGATGAGATTGGCACCGTAATAACATATTCCGTTAAATTTGATAATTATATCCCTTCGTTGATAAATGGTATGCTTATATTAATGACCTAACTTTAACGTTACCATTATATTTTACATGTGGTTATATAGCGGTTTTTTTTAAATCTTAGTATGTCATAGAGACTTAGAAACTGAGAGTGAAAACAAACAGCCAATCTTGAGGGCGTACATCCATACTGAAGTGAAAATGAAACAGTATTATCGTTAAAGGATTTGGATAATATGTATGTTTGATACTACCTCGCTTTAAGCATAGACCTATACAGGCCCATACTTATAAAGGACATATTCGGTTCTATGTATGGCAAACAGATTGTTTGCTTTCATGTAGTAGTCATCATCATCTGCTGTAATCTTCAAAGGGCTCTGCAGCCTATCTCGAAGATGAAATAAGTCACATGCATCTTATCAGTAGAGTTGATATAATTATGTACGTCAGCTTTCATTAAATTCATTTGTAAATTAACTATATTTTAGTTTATATTCAGTTGTTCATGGTTTTGGTAAGATTCATTTGGCCAATGATATATAATTCCACAATTGTCATCATTATGTACCGTAACAATACATGTTTTTATTTCCCCCTTTTTTAAATTACCTTACTCATTATAATTTGTAAAATAGATATCGATTTTGCAGCCTTATATTTATTTTGTATTTACATTTGTATTTTTTGTAAAGTATGAATATATGTTCTTGAAGAATAAAAAAAATCAAATCAATTTTGGAAGTAAAACGCTATCATTTTTTTATTCAGAATATTCATCAATAAAACAAATGCAAATGAATGTATATACTTAAATCAGAAGCCAATAATTTTTTCTTTTAAAATCCTATTTCGTATTAAAAAAAAAAGTTCTTGTAACTAAGAGGCAATACCATACATTACGAAACCATCTAATGTGCTAATGTTGTTTTCGAAGCTCTAGCTTTCTATTTTGTTTTATTGTACCTTTTCCTCATTTCATTTACACAGATACCCTACAAAAAGAGGAAACTGTTACTTAAGGACGTTCCACAGTTATGTTTGTGCGCATTCTGATCTGCGCATATTTTACACTCTGCGCGCTGACGTCACAATGGATGAACAGGTGATTAATTAGTTGTGGTTATGAGCTGATTTTTCTCATCATATGCACTCTAACTGCAGATCCGATGCGTTATTTCATGAAGCTAAAAAAATTGAATTATTCCATGGACCATTTTTAAAAATATCTCTACAATTTCAAAATACTTTACTCTGCAGTGCTGCCAAGAATCACGAATATGACCCCGAGTTTGAATAAATGGTAGAGTGGTTTTGATTTTTTCTTCACATAGATACAAAGCATTTGGCGCATTTTTGGTGTTTCAAAAAGCACATTTGCTCTAATAAAAATGCTGATAGTTTGAAAACAAGCACATGAACCCCTAATTTTTAATAGTTGCACCTCTTAGGTATACCTTCCTCTACAACTTTGCAAATTTTGGTGAAAATGACATGGATTTTGAATAAAGTGCAGCATTTATTGTTTTTTTTGTAGTTTGTTATTGAAATTTCACATTTTTCAGATTGGGTTTTTGTTATCTTTTACGTCATTTTTAAGAACTGACAGTGCTGTTAGACTTAAAATTGCAAACAAATAGCACTATAAATAGATTCTCCATTCTAACGATACAATAATTCACTCTCCTGCGAAATTTGATGACTTTTTCATGTATTCTGACTGAGTAATAGAGGTTTAAACTCATTGTAGTGATCTTGCGAGGTCTAAAAATGCCAAATTCTTTTGAATGCGCAATTCTTAAGAACATCCATTTGGGTGAACTTTGAAGCTCTATAGCAAAAAATCAAGCACATGGACCTATGTTAATTTTTGAATATTTCGAATATTCAGCTTCTAAGGTATCTATGTGCAAAGTTTGGTGAAAATGACATGGATTTCACTTTAACTGTGGAACGTCCTTAAGGGCTTTTAATTACTGTATGTTAGATCGGGGGAAATTATTTCTTTGCATGACTCTCTCTCTTGGGAAACGGCTTTAAAACAGGTACATGTAGTATTTCCTTTACTTGTTGCTTTTGAACCGAAGAATAATTTGTTAACTTGTGTAAACAGAGATGTACTGGATTCCATACGTTAATGAATGGAAAGGAGAATTACATCCTATTATACGTCTTCGTAGTAGAGAGGGGGGGGGGGGGGGGTAAGCAAGGGGATGGAGAGTAATAAGTGGGATGAGAGAGTATGTAAGAGAAAGGGAAACTATAGGCCTATACATTTAAATCAAGATATAGAGAGAAGCCCTGGTCCGTGTCTGGTCGGAGGGAGAGAGAGGATGGGGGAGCTAGGAGGAAATAAGGAAAGAGAAAAGTAAAGAGAAGTGGGAAAATTGGGAGAGATAAAACCTTACGTCGATACGCCTTCGGGTAAGTGTTAAACGCATTACAACTAGAGGATAAATGTGAACATACAAAATAACCGTCCTTACAAATTACGTCTGCAAATATTAACCTTAGCAAACATGGCTTTATTGATCCAAATAAAAGAAATTCAGTAGGAGGAAAACCACCCTGGGCAAGGATTTCGTATTTCTTGTACAGTGCTTCCAAAAGAAACTCAAGATTAACCATTCTAATACCATGGAGCTATCAACACATAGCTCCATGCTAATACCTTTATATGCGGCAAAATCAGAGTTGTTAGCACTGAAAACTGAAAAGTGTTACTGAAGGCACATTTAAATTGCTTGCCCCTAAGCAGTGGACGATAACTTAAGTGTCGAATGTGTTTAATTAAATGTTCTCATTATGAGTGTAGGCAGTTGGATATGTCAATACTGTAGATGTGTGTTGTATCGATTCAACCGGGGTTTTATCGATGATGTTTTTGTGATTTTTGGATGTGATCATTTTTATTCATTAAAATTAAGATGATTGCAATGAAATTAAAAGGGGAAAACATGTTCTTCCCTCATACATTATAATAGAACAAACATCGTTTCTAATTTTACAGTTTCGTACAGTGTTTCCAACAGAAACTAAAGATTCACCATTCTAATACCCTTTTTAATGAAGGTACTTGGAGGTACATCATTTATTAAAATTTCATTTGATGAAACGAGCATCAAGAAAATAATATCATTATTATGGTGAGAGTTTCCTAACAAAGATGGGTTTCGGTATATCTATACCAATTTGTTTCGTATCATATATATGTCTCCAACTTCTGAACTTAACCTAAAATATTGTTCCATCTCAGCTGTCATCATTAAATGACACATATAAATGACATCCGCTCCGACTAAATCATAAATTCATTGATACATCAATAGCAATAATTTCACAATACAATATTCTTCAACGCTTTATTGCATGATCACTCATTTGTGTTATATCGGAATCCTAGATTCTAATTAACAATAGGGACAAACTAAAAAACAAGGTCGGTCGTCATCAAAACCTGACAAATTGAAAAGGGTTAATTATTTATCATATTTATTGTATTTCTCGGTTGAGGTGTTTTATCAAATCGTATCTCGAAATTGCTCAATTTTAATCAATAAAACGGTGGCATCGGGGAGGTACCAGCGATTTGGATAATAAATTATTATTGTTTAGATGTTGATCGCTCTTGTAAAGCTAGCCATCACAGGACACGCCTAATAATAAAAATGATGAAGAAGAGGCCCGTTGTTCCAGGTCACCCCATCCAATAATCAATAACAGTTTGTTTCCCATTTTTGTTGGTTGATTTTTTTTTCGCTCGCCAACATGCCAAATGTAATCTCGTAGTTTCCATTTAATTCTTTTTTTGTTGTCGTTGTTGTGGAGGGGGCATCGGGTAATTAGCTTTTCTGTCCACCTTTTTTTTATAAATATAATTCCCTTTTTTACATAATGGATTTCGTTCTCTTTTGCCTAATAGCTGAGTGGAGCATCACGGGTAATGAGGGCAAAGGAATGCGATATAATGATGAATTGAATATTTCATATTTTACAAAGGGCCTAAATCTAATCTAGAGAGGGTGTCGAATATTATGTTGAGCTTTATTTATTTAAACTGGATTACTGTCGAATAGCTGGATGCCCAAATTATAATCCATGTTCTGTCACTTTTTTTTCGAAATGTATATGCTATAAGAGATATTAATCCCTATATGTGACCTATGTTTATAGAATATTCCAAACTCATCCCTGACGTAACGCCAGCCTTATTTGAGAATATGCTTCAATACATAGATCAAAGAAAGACATAATTGTAGTCTTGTAGATTACAAAAATTACACAAGTTTTATATGATCAGACGAGCAGTAATGGAAATCAGAACGCCATTCTAACTAAAGATCCTTTAGATATAGAACGAGTCTAGTGGCGTAGTGAAATTATTACCTGAATAAAAGAAATTAGAGACCTATAGTATAGTATTAAAACTTTTTTCGGTTAGATACAGACCATAATAGCTATCGATTTAGCTTTACCAATCTGTGAAGCCTTCTAACGTTATAATTAGGCCTACATACTATGATCCTTTCATTTCAATCCACGTTTATCAAATATTTTTTTTGACGATTTGCTTCATGTACGTATCTGAATTTTTTTTTAGCAAGAGCTACTAATCTCCAAACAACGTCCCGGTGCAAAATTATATGGGGTTGCCACGCAGTCAAGCTTAGCTTATAGTGGCAACCCCTGCTTCTAAAAATCGATATGTATTAATAGAAAATGCAATTTTGTTCAATGTTTTGCTTGTCAGTTATACGTATATTATTATTGTATTTTCTTTGTTAATGTGTGTTTATGAAAAAGTGTTGCAGAAACCAATAAATGAAATGAAATTAAAATGCAGTGACACAATGGCCCGTATTCTGAAGTCGGGTTTAGCTTAGACCATGGTCTAACTCTATGCTAAAATTATGGGAAGCCAAACGTTTCAAAATTTTGTTTACGGTGAATGCTTCTCATGTTTACTGTGCTCTTTACTAATTCTTTAATGGTGAAGACAACTGTTATACTTATCCTTCCCAGGCAGTTAATAATGTTTTGGGAGTCAAATGAGCTGACACATTGAACCTCTACTGTTAGAGATTTATGTAATAATTGGCTATCCATAGTTAAACCACAACTTAAAACCAGAGTAAATTAAACCCGACTTCAGAATACGGGCCAATGAGTCTAAGCATTGGGGTGGCTGATCAGGGGCGATGGCAGCGACTATTGATAGACGGGGGTGCCTTTTTTTACAGGGTTGATATAGAGCTACCTAAATTATACCACATTCTTTTATGCTCATCTTTGTTTTTTCTTTCATTTCTTCACCTTTTCGTCTTTTTTCTTCCTCTTTTCCCCACGACTTGAAAACCATAAGGAGCGGTCGCCTCCTGTCCCCTGTATAGCTCCACCTCTAGGGCTGAACATAGTGTTTCAATAATGATGATAATAATGATGATGATGATGATGATGATGATAATGATAATAATAATTATTATTATAATAATATTATTATCATTAATAATGATAAAAATGATGATGATGATAATAATAATAGTAATAACAATAATAATAATAATATGTTGCTAGCGAAAAATAGTTTTCAAAATGAAATAATAATAATAATCCAAATATTAATTTTGGTTTTAACCCTTCCCCCTTCGCCATGTTTGTATATTCTTCTTCTATTTTTCCCTTCAGTCATGTCAGTATTAGAACTTGCCCCCCCCCCCTCTTATAGTCTTTGGGGGTGTGGATGTATAATGATACAAATCGACAAAGATGTAAAAAAAAGATAATAATTGAAGGACAGAGGACTGCATTAAAAAAATAAAAAGATTAATGTATATTCAGATTTTTAATATGTTTTATTAATACAGGTAGGTCTATGTTTAAGAATAGTGCATGAGGCCTTTCAAATTCTTTTGCAATATACTGAATGATCCTATAATGAATATACAATTTATAATGACCAGATCACTAGTGCCTCATTGTAGAACTACATTCAAGAATCAATTTAGAGATCATCCCCTAAATTTCGATTAGTATCTGAGCTCGAGATTGATGTGACATTAATGTCTGGCTGCATAATAACCTTTTTTCATTGATTGATCGATGATACATTGTGACTAATTTTCAATCAAGTTATTATCTCTCGATATTCGCTCAATGAATAGTAACCCTGCATAGTCCTCAGAATATAGTTAGTATGTTCATGTGGTATAGGTCCATGGTATAGTAACCAGGTCAATGACAATACTGTTTTTTTGCTAACATGGTCATTATTATGAAAAATGAACCCATGTTCTTTTTTATTCAAATAAAAATAACAGTGGATGATTACAGGCCTATACTACTGGACACAGTAACCTGTTATTATTGTGTTACACTGAAAATCTTTAATTTACTTTATCTTTAACAAAAAAGGAATATCTTTTTAATAATTGTCTCAGTTGTTAAAATTGTAGAGCATGTATAGAATGGAAGTATGTTATATTAACATCTCAACATACATCATTAAAGATTGACACAACAATTAATTTGTCGTGCAGGCCTATTAAGAAGTGATTATCTAACACTATTGGGAAAATGAATGAAATGCAATGTTCTCTATTTCTTTCTAATCTCGCTTTAAGTTTGATACCATGTAAGGTTAGACCTCCTTTCTTGATCCACACTTAATTACGTCCATTTCTTCCGTCGGAGGTGTCTTAAAGACGATGGAAATTTGTCACGATTATGGCGCGCTTTTTAATCTGCATAAAATCCCTAAGAAATTCGTCTGCTCACCTTTCTATTCCGTTGTTTATCAATAAGAAACCTATAAACCAAATACGTGATCACAACACAGGTTTCCCTCCCGGATTTGTACAAGATTTAATACTTTCAATTATTTACTTTAAAATCTATACTCAAGGAGGGTTTAATTGCTGGTTTTAAGCTCACGAAATATTTACAGTTGGTGTCTCAAGTATGTACAGCCCCCAGCCTCCCCCCTTCCCCCGTCGCTGAAAGGAGTATACAGCTACAGAATCAGTATGTGAGGGGCACAACAATGTAATAGTGGAATGTGGGGAGGGACAATGCAAAAAAAAAAAAAAATAGCCATGATTTTGCCCCCTTCCCCACCAGAGGTTCCTTAAATGGGACTGTGAAAAATGCTAGAACATATAAAAAATAATGCAAACAGATGCGGCATGCCAGGATATTCTGATGGGGTCAGTTGTGACTTAAAGGTCAAGTCCACCTCAGAAAAATGTTGATTTGAATCAAGAGAGAAAAATCAGACAAGCACAATGCTGAAAATTTCATCAAAATCGGGTGTAAAATAAGAAAATTACGACATTTCAAAGTTTCGCTTATTTTTAACAAAATAGTTATATGAACGAGCCAGTTACATCCAAATGAGAGAGTCGATGATGTCACTCACTCACTATTTCTTTTTATTTTTTATTGTTTGAATTATACAATATTTCAATTTTTACGAATTTGATGATTAGGACCTCCTTGCCTGAAGCACAAAATGTTAGAATAATGGAATTCCACGTGTTCAGGGAAGAATGAAACTTCATTTCACATGACAATGACGAGAAAATCAAAATATTTCATATTTCATATAATAAAATACAAAAGAAATAGTGAGTGAGTGATGTCATCAGTTCCCTCGTTTGCATACCGACCGAGATGTGCATATAACTGTTTTGTGAAATGAAGCGAAACTTTAAAATGTCATAACTTTCTTATTTTACATCCGATTTTGATGAAATTTTCAGTGTTGTGCTTGTTGGATTTTTCTCTTTTTATTCAAATCAACTTTTTGTCGGGGTGGACTTGTCCTTTAAAGGTGAGTTTGCTATAAATTTTAAATGAAAATTGGAATATGATAGGGGTATCGAATAGTTACTAGACTAATCATTGCCTTTTCTCTTGTTATTTCTTAACTCTACGTTCCCCTATTTTTATTCCTAGAAAAGTCTTATAGGGCGGACGACCATGCCCCGAATGTAACACAATTTCAGCACCAGTTTGACGATCAGACGACAAAGAAAGAAAAAGAAGCCTATGTATGCTGGGATTATGAATCCAAACAAGTTAAACTCCTTTTCTGCAAAACCGCTGCTCGTATTTTACAACATTTTGGTTGATAGAGCAAATAATCTCTTATGCATATTATAAACGAACGACTCATGTTGGAAAGCCTAATTTTTTTGGGAGATCGCAAAATATCATTTTTATTTTTACATCATCATGAACATGATGAAAGTGTGAAAGAAATTAATTTAGGTTCCATGGCGGTAAAATTAAATGGAAAAATAATTATTTTTTTGTACTGCATGGAAATATCTTTTCCGCACATCAGGCATATACATACACATTTCAAATATGTATCTATTTTCGGTTTCCAAGCTCAAGAAACGCCATTATGCAATCAATATAAGTCAGCTTATAGGCCTATACGTTGGAACGTGTCTTTGAACTTCCAATATATAATCATGGGTGGAGTTTAGTCATGTTGTTATGTAAACACTATGCCATTTTACGTCACGGTCAAGGTAATAGTTAGGCTTTTAAGAATCTAAACATTCTAAATCCACTTACATCATCTCATTTCATTGTGTGTTCTATTATCCCACCCGCTTGACATCATACATCCGATTAGGTTAAACTAGACAGATCATTGGACCATAAATCAATCAGAATGCCCCTTGCTTTGGTAAACAATCACCAATTTTCAACAGAACAGGACCCCATAATGAATACAAGGAGATGTCTACAAAGCCTCTTAAAAAGAGACAAGAGAAATGGTTGCTGTACTTCTTCAGAAGAAAGCAACCATTACAGAGTGCACGTCAGCGCTTAGTGTGCGTGCGGAACCAATGTTCCATGTCGTTGGCGTGCATGCAGAGCTTGCACGCCAGCTTATTCTGGCTACAAACTATTTCATTCAACGGCTCAGCTGGACGAACGATGCTACTTTGTGTGGATTCCATGGAATAAACTGAACGTATAATGAACTATTTTCAACTCAAACTGTTGAAGATGTGTTTCTATACTTAGGAAAGCTAGGGAGTGAAGAGATGTTGATGTTAATGCAATTTCATAAATGTACAGAGCGCGGGAAATGACTGTTTTCGTTGAATCTTTTAGCAGACGACTCTATGAGAAGTTTTCGTGACCCATGAATCCTGAATCGTGACCCTGGGCTGGAATCCTGCAGATTCGTGATATTTATTAACTGATTTTTTTTTCTTCTGTGATTCTTCATGATCAAACTTTTATCTGATCACTGGAAAATTTATATATCTGACATTCTGTCGAACCTTGATGTATCGCGTTCCCGTGATTTGAGCAGATCAAATCACATTTTCAAGAGCATTTAAATCAAAACTGCGAAGCAATATTATTTACTCAGGGGGGACGGACACGGTCGTTGTACCGGGGGAGTTTCGGGTGCTTTGTTGCACTATGAAGGATATTAGTCAACGAATGATGCACTCGCCAGACTCGGACGTAATAGGCCGATATAAAGGCGAAAAGACTAAACAACAGGTAAGAAATTCATCACATTTAAATATCTATATTGAAATAAATATGTCGGTTCGTATGAGATTTGGTCTATGGCATTTACTGGCTTACCCATACACATCCAGCAGCATTGGCTGCACGTCTGCAAATCCCTAACACCATACTGATGATGATTTTCATTCACGACCAGGAATCAAAGCCCCTGGTCATTCATCTAAACATGGTTAACATGCATAAATTAAGATATTGCCAAGGAGATACTATCCCAATGATATTGCCTCTGAAATCTACAACTAAACGGGAAATGGTAGTACTGAGTTCGAATTCGTCTCATGACGAACATCTTCATCGTGAGCGGTTGCATTTTACTTTTAGGCCTGATGTTACCGTGAAAGAGTGGCCCACCATATTAACCAGATTATAAAACATAATTGAAAAAATAAATAGAAGAAAGTTCTTATGACAAACCATGCAGTTGATTATAAATTTACACAATTCTAAAATCCGTGTTGGGGGCTAAAGGAAATAATAAAGGAAGTGAGTTAATAAAACCATAACAGACAACATAAGTAAAATTACTGTATGTAATCTAAGGTCATTCGTTCCAGTATTCATCATCATCATCATCATGAAATCTGTCAATTTGGAGGCTTTATCAATCGATAAGAAGTAGAGGGAAATGACAGTAAGCCCAGGCCAAATTACGGGGTGGAACCACTTGCTCCTGGGACTGAAACAGAGTTTCTCCCTTCACATTCACATTTTTTGTCATACCAAGGAGATGGAGGTAATAGGTCCATGGTCATACCCAAAGGGAGACTGGCTGACAAGGCATGCTGGGAACCAAGCTTAACTCATCTTAACTTCTAGTTCTTTTTACCTCCTCTCTGACAATGGAAAATCTTAACAATGTTAATTATTTTGTGACTGGATTATATCGGTATGTTCTCATGTATTACATATTTACTTTCTACTGTACATATTTCCATTTTGTGGTAAACTATTATTTCTATTAACAAATCTTGATGATCCACACCCTTGGATTCGGTCCATGATCCGACCGACCAAACATGATTTGAAGAGCGTCGAACTTTAAGTTCGATTTAATGTGCCCTTGATAAAAACCACACCATTCCTTTCTCTCACATTATCAATGAATTATTGACTTGAATCAGTGCATTAGGATTAATCAGCGGAGTTCTTTAGGCTACGTTTTTGTTCGTAACATCGATTAGTTTTAGTCATTTTATACTATCCATTCTACTATCCATTCTATTGAATGTCTATTCTATGAAACATCATCCATGAAATACGCATAATGTTGCAGTGTTTGTTTTGCCAGTCGATGATATGTCAGCATTGCCATGGTAACACTGTAGACGCTGGCACAGATGGTCGGGTTATTAAACTGTCTAAAAGGGGTCTACTAATGTTAAGTGTTTAAACAGGTGATGCGGATATATACGACAGATCGTACATGCACTTTGTAGGATGTATTTCGTCACCTACTTTGATTGTTTTGTAAAAAAATCATACATAATGTTCATTTTTATACCAATCCTGTGAATATATTGAAGTTATTTTTCAAATAATAGAAGAAATTAAGTTAACACATAAATACAGAGTAAAAGAAAATACGTTAGGGTTGTATGTATAACAATCCTTAAGCATTTTGTGGCGGGATCTAGGGGCGGGGCACCGACACGATATAAATTTATATATATATATATATATCTCTCTCTCTATGTATTCGGAGGGTGGCCCAAGTTGGCCTTAAGGTAAGCTTGATTTATACCTAACGTGCAAAAAAAGAAAAGATCATTGTTGTAGTAACACATACAAAGCATATATCTTTCCTTACATTTTCTTTCTTCTTCTTTTCTTCCCCTTCTGGCTGTGTGTTTTTTTCCGTATTATTAAAGAATAACACCCGGTTTTCCTTAATGTAGCACGACACAATGTTGATTCATAGTTGATGTAGAATTTTGTTTACATAATCTATGAAAGCAAATCTAGTATTGTTTTCGTTTGATTAAGGTAATATTGTCGTTACGGACACAACCCCCATTCGGGGTTCGTTTTGCAAGATAGATATTCAATGTTTTTGCACCTGTGAATGTACAAGTTCTCAATGTGTTTTTGAATAAACATTTGATATCTTCCTATGATAATTTGTGTTCGCTAGCTCGCTAGGGGTTCGACAGATTCTCCTCGTTTGTATATTATGATGGTTTTATCTAAAATCAAATTAACCTGTAGTCGACCTTGGATGATAGGCATAGAACGCATCGTATTGATCTACTAGTCTTGAGCAAAAGAAGCTTCAGGAACTTTTGAGTGCCAAACAAAGATCGATAGGATTTTTTTAGTTTGAATTCTTTTGGATGAAAACCAAGATGGGGACATGCTCAGAAAGGGCCTTTAGCCATTAGTTATCTCATAATTTTAGGACGCATCGTGAATACAAATCTTAAGTATGTTAGTAAATTATACTCTCAATCTGAAAGTTAACGCATACTCTAAATTTCCAAGATCTAAAGTCAACTAATTTCTACAATTCCCTCTAATCAATTAATCCGTATTCAACGATTACAAAATTGGGCAGCACGATTAATTTTAAAGGCTTCCCGAGATCATCCTTCCCAACCACTCTTTAATTCTCTTCACTGGCTTCCTTTTAAACAGAGAATTACGTTCAAATTACTCTTGATTGTCTACAAAACACTGAATAAACAGGCTCCACAGTATTTAAGTAACTGCTTGAATCTGTATACACCAACTAGAGCACTTAGGTCGGCCAGTGATCACCTTCGCCTCACATATTCATTAACTCGTACATTAGCTGGTGACAGAACTTTTACGGTGTCGGCTTCAAAATCCTGGAACGACCTGCCACTAATAATTAGACAGTCTCCAACATTAGCAATTTTCAAAAAGTCATTAAAAACTCATCTCTTTCGTACTTTGTAGTTCTTAAAATGTTGCATTTAATTAATTCATTGTAAGCGCTTTGGGCCTAATGGGAAAAGCGCATGCAGTACAAATAATAAGTAATAATAATAATAATAATAACTAATTGCATGGTTTGGGACTTATCGAAAAATAGATTTAAGAATAGAATATTGAAACAAGGCAATACTCCTTCTATGTTTGTATATCAACGTCGGGCCATTTTGTTGGATGGAAATAAAGGAGTTAGTAAAATTGATCTTAAAGCGATGGGCAAATGACATTGTAAATCGAATTTGCCAATCTATTCTTGAACTTTTTATAATTTTGTTTTCAAGCCAAAGATACTCTCTTCTTTTTATTTTTTACACTGAGATCATTGACAAGAAATATGAATGAAAATTCCAATGGCGGAATGGTCCCCTGCGGACCAATTGTAAAAAAAAATTCTTCCAGTTTATAGAAAAGATTTATATTGAATTGAACTTAGTATGGAGTTCAAATCAATCAAGTGAAACAACTGGATTCACAAACATATTATATAAAATATACTCATACAATATCCCCGCTAGACCAAATCTCATTTGAAAAAAATATTACAGTAGAAAATGTATTTTTCCATGGTTGAGACACCCTCTTCAGTATTGTGATTGTTGCATTTTTCCTTGTCAACGTATTGATGCATGCATTAATAGTAAAAATGGGCGGTCCTGATGAAAAGGGAAGATTGCCCCATTTATAATGTCGGCCTACTCTTGAAATGTTGCATACGCAGGTGCATGTACAAACTCTTGAAAAAGGGATTTCGAAATCGTATTTAATTATAGCTATGTGTATAGTGTTTCCGTTGTTATTCTGCCTGTGTATTTGATAATTATTGTCAAATTATCTCAATGTAAACGACATACATGTTGTCTAGTCTATCAATGTAGATAAGTCATGAAGATTCAGATTATATTAACAAATAAAATTACGGAACTCTCTGTTAGCTGTTCCAGTGGACAATTATTGTTCCTTATCAAATCGATATGAAAAATTGTTATCAAAACCTATTGCAGAGGAACTGTCATTTCATTTAGCCAAAATCTGTAGTACACGGGCCTTCCAATAATATAAACAACCTCCTTGTATTAAGTGTGTAAGTTTTGAATTCGTATACCAATTAAGCCAACAAAGCAGTCTCTTTAAAATGACTGTCAATTCTTGACAGTTAATCACCACTTCCCTATACCCTTTATGACACCCTTCTATTGGAGAATGATTAATGTGGCTATCAGTATTAGATGGGTTTCCCCCGCAAGTGGCACCGAATACCAGAAAGGGATGACATTTCGAAAAGATTGCATAGCGTTTATAGCGCGTGAATATCGTCTGCTAAAGATCAAATGGACTGGTGCATAAATGAAAATTATGTATAGTCTGCCAAAAAAAGTTAACACGATAACGGAAAATGAAGACATTTTTATTTCAGTCAGACGTTCATCATAATGTGCTATTCAAATGAGATAGCACGTGCTAAAAATGAAATAAAATTTGATATCATTTTGAATCAATTTTATGATCCCAATATAAGGAAATACAATTATCCACCAGATTTTCAGTATTTTTCAATTTCAATTTACTCAACCATAAAAGTATCAATATACAATTCATGCAGTGTACATTATGCAATAGATAATACAAAACATGACTAGGACCATGTTATTAAAGATGCATAAAGTGAGCATGGATTATATTGTCTGAGAGAGTACAGCTCAAAACTAAATATCTGTATCCCTGGCGACATTCACATGCTCGCCATTCTATAAGTCATCGCTTTATCTCGGTAACAAAATAGTAATAAACATTTGTTATCTGAAAGCAATTTCTGAGTAATTAATTTCACTTCCATCTCCCCTGATAGAACAATAGAGTTATATCATGTATAGAGTACGTATTTAACTCTATGGATAGAACCTATTTATATTTATGACTCAATATCACCTCAAATTGAGCGCACAGAGATCATTATTTCATTTCTTTGACAGGTATGGTGAGATAACAATGGATTGTGATAAACGTGTTTTGCCCTTCAGTTTCAATTGTATTTTGATTAAATTTTATTTGAAAGACTAATTATGTTATCATTAAAAGATCACACTGGTTTCAATTGTTCATCTCTCTTATTGAAAATGAGCCGAGCATTTTCAAGAAATCCATAATTCGATCTTTAAATGAATAAATGTTGAACATATTGAAACTTGTGTAACTCAATTTCTGGTATTGAATGGGCTGCATTATTTTTGTTATTCATGGCTCCATGTTGGGCGGGGTGATTTAGTTTCAGAAGGTTGTGTAAATTTGCTTACATTATAGTAAGGGGTATTTGTTTGAAATTAATTTTATATATTTGTGTTGTTCTTTTCTAGTCAAACTGACTTTAATTGTTGTTTGAGATGTCCTTGTTATATATATAAGGTGACATCCCATGTGCACAAATTCAAACACATCAATTATGTCCTATTTGCATCTCTATTGTTCTCTTGCATTCCAAGCGATCAAGCGATTACTAAATAACGATCGCAAAGGTGTAACCTATAAGACTTATCCCAGGATTTCCTCTGATCTTGAATTATTAAAAATGTCATTAGGTGGTCTATCATTAATTATATTATTAAGAATTCGGTATCCGTTGAGTTCGATTGTATGGAATATGTTTAATGACTTCTATTTCCACAATGATTTACCCATAGAAAACATAAATTTAGACAAAATTTATCAACAACAAAAATCAGTCATGAGGCCTACATCAACTACGTTAGACTTCATTCCATTTTTTAAAATTATATTTCTTTGTATTTGTTCGCAAGATTATAAGTGTATTTATCTTTTTATCATGTACAAGACGAGACAAACCTGTATTAGGTCAAATATAATCCACCTCCCTTCATACGGTATTCTAAAACAATAATTATTACACTACTGATTTAGCCTGGTGCAGAAGACTAAACTGTTGAAGTTAATAGGTTATTTCAGGCGGTCAAGTGAAACATCCTTTTTCTTTAAGGCGGGGTTTGATCCTAGTGTTAGTAAAGGGATACTATTGATTGGTGTCCCGCTGGAACTTTCTCTTTTTATCTCGTGTTGATTTTCTGAAAGTATCTATTACTCCCCACCAAAGCTTCTTATCCCCTTTGTCAATTTTATCGAAGTTTGTTCTTATTTTGTAATTCAAATCGGCAGCAGTCAAATCAATTCAACTGTCAATGTTCTGTCTACTGTAACGCAAAGTTATGAGTTCTTGCTGGAACTTTGAAACGAAAAAAAAAAAATTAGTAATAAAGATATTTTTAATCTTGGTAGTATCTGAAAGTCATATCGCTTAACATCATCCATCCACCATTAAAGATATTAGGGGGCCGGGGCCCTTTGTTCAAGAGTCGATAGTCTTTTCTCTGATAAACTAATACGTTTTTTTTACCTGCATCATCATCATGATCAACACCCTGACCAGAAATTCGTATCGTAGATAAATAATATATCATCACCCTGTCCCCTCATCCGACATTTTTGGAGTTACATGAGCTGAGGAGTTGAAAAAACTTGCAATATTATACTCGCACAATGTTTATTTTTAAAATTTAATAAGTACTTTCAGTTTAAAACTTATAAAATGTAAATGTCATCCTTCTCCCATTTAAAATACAGACCCAGTCATGCCAGTGGACAATTTCTGAAAATCTTATTAAAATCCAGTAGTGAGTTCGTCTTATATTATAAATTAAATGAAGAAAACCTTGATAGAAACAAACCTACGTTTCTTATGGAAAGATTACCGACCCCTTACACCGTCATTAAACCCAAACCAAACAATTAGGCTTGCTTTTAAAAGATCGATTTGAAATCGAAGAATAACAAAAAGTCGTGGTCAATTTCACAGCGGGCTGTTTTTCTATCCAACGATAACGATATACTGAACAATGACCCTCGTTTGTAACAGGTCGTTTATATGTGAATAGTGATACCATAGATAGTTGCATAGAAGTAAATAATGGAGTTGTGTTTCTGAAATTCATATCGAAATTCACGCACTTCTTTGTACATACAATACATGGATTGACTCAGTGGAAAGGTATCAAAACCGATCTATTTTAAATGATTCTGCTGAATGGGAGCTTAAAAGAGCAGAGAGCAGATATAGAGAGGGGATGGGTGTGCGTGTGTTTTGGTTGTAAAATGTAAAAGATAAGCACATATAATAAGAGAGAGAGAGAGAGAGAGGTACAAAAAATAAAATGAGTCTTCATCTTAAGTAGATAACATACGTAACCATGGTAATGTCAACATGTCTAACAAACACATATCTAATACCTGTCTCGTGGAGAGATGATCGCTTCCTTTTTTAGTAAATAAAAAAGCTTAAGAATGTCCTGAATCCGGGTTCGTGGATCATAAAAGATTCGGGTCCCGACTAGACTTTGAAATTGAAAGTCATTCTCATAATAGTACCAAAATACCAAGCCCTTAATGAGATCATCAAGCCGCTTTCACTGACAAGGAATTAACAGAGGATCAACATCGTGTACAACAAAAGAGTTCTAAAGGTGGTTTAAAGCTTGACGAGAGGTCAAAGCGATCGAAGTCCCTTATATCTAACATATTTTCAGTAAAAGCCCTGGTTTTAAATTGTGAAACACACCTACTCGACTTTAAATCCTAGTAGATATCCATTAAAAAAAGACATAGAAAAGAAAAAGGAAAAAAAAAAGAAAAAAAAAATAAATATGTTAATTTTACTTTATTCATTTACCTTTTTTTTTCAAATAAAACAAACGTTAATAATATAATATTTATGATGGCGAAAATAGTCAAATTGACTGGTTGCCAAATAAAAAGAAGAACCACCCCCCTTGGTCCTTACGATAGCCAAGGAGCCAGGCGAAAGTTATTACGGAATATTAGTTTTGAAACGGATGGTAGCGTATAACCCTTCGTTCATTAAACTCTCTGAAAGGAACGACGTCATTCTCGTTAGTGACATTTTATGAGGATGATGAAGACCTAATTAGGAAGGGGTTGGACCCCCCCCCCTTCCCGGAAGAATTCCTTTTCTGTACAAACTAGGAGATAAATGTGGTTGCCAACGTTACTACTCTCATTTAAAGATAAATAAAAACGAATCCGTTCATTTCCTTTCAAACTGTCTTTAACACAGTCGTAGAAAATGTCTGACGGACATGATTCAACGTGTATAAGAGCACAACATTATTATTTGTCTTTCATTGTAAGACAATTTCTAAAACAAAATCTCTTTCAGTACACTGTTGTTCCAAATTTTTTAGTTAAGTTTTGTCTTGTGACAAAAGTTTTAGATAAAAAAAGAATAATGATATACACGAATCATTGATTTTTTGTTTCTGGCTATATCTTTCTGGCTTAGTTTGTGAGGAGACACCAAACGGAGTCCTTCTTTTATCCCCCGCTGATTTGAATATGTCGAGTGTGTGTTAATACCTCCATTGTGTCGGGTAGATTACAGTCAAAGGAACGTCTAATTATCTTCATTTGTGTCTTGGGAGAAAGTTTTGACCGATGATTTTCTGTAGTGGGAAACACTCTTTAGAGACATTGGTTTCAGTATGACTGAGTTTACCATGATGGCAATGCTTATAGTATGGTGCATCAATAATATTTAAAATATACTGTATTATACGTAAATTTTCTGAACCGTTTTTCGTCTAAGAAAGTTGCCTAAAACCATGAAAACAGTCTAATCTGTATGTATTCATAGGGATCTAGAATAGGCAGATATTATAGCCTACATGGGACTGGGGTTATTATCCCCTTGGTAAGTCCTCATCGTTTTTTGTATTGTATTGCGTTAGAGTAGGGAGTATTATTTCATATATATACTCGACTAAATTATCTGAATCTGAACCCTGGTATACACTACATTCCTTTCATCGAAAAGCAACCATCATTTTGATACAATAACTACATGGCCCGATTAGATCGTGGCTTTTCATTCACTAACAATGCCATATATTGCCGGGAGGTGCTAATGTGACTTGGCAAATTGGCTGTATACAACGTTGAACTTGGGGTTCACCAGTTACATCGATTTTTGTTTCTTTGTTATAAGATTTGTATATTGTTACAGGTTCGTAGCAAAGTGAACAACTAGGCTTGGGCATGTATACAATACGTCATCCTTATTGGTGAGGTATTATGGCAACCAGTGACCTGACATTAAATGGTTTGGAACCATGCACGCACGTAACATGACATCATGAAGATAATAATAAAGATATATTATTGTCCTGTTTATTATGTTATTCAAAGAAACAATATGTTTCATAAGATCTGATCTTTTTCAAATTTATTAACATATGGTAGATATCAGCTGAAGGGAAAGTTAATAAACAAGTCAAGAGAAAATCTTAAATGTGTGGATCAATGTAAACCGATAGCAAAGTTTTTAAGCCCTCTGGGAAACTTGAAAATATTTTTGTTTATGACTCCTACAAGTCCAAAATATATTCATTTAACGGTAATACTTCTGCAGTTCACGAGGGTTTTGTAATCCATTATTTCTTCTCCTTCATCTAGTTCATTTTTAGTACAAATTTCTCAGTGCTCCCATGTGTTGTACTGCTTTTCTGTTATCGACATTTACCAAATA
Organism: Lytechinus pictus; assembly: GCF_037042905.1. NCBI lineage: Eukaryota > Metazoa > Echinodermata > Echinoidea > Temnopleuroida > Toxopneustidae > Lytechinus > Lytechinus pictus. Next base: position 30,786,687 of record NC_087259.1, on the reverse strand, counting down.
TGATTACTAAACCGCAGAGGGCGCTCAACTAGAATGCCAAATGTTGACATTCATCGTATCACGAACTGTATCACTGTCAGTGGGCACAATGAATATTGGATAGGCCTACTGACAAAACAAAACACAGTCAAATTACACAGTTGCTTTCAAACTAATGTAGTTGTCACAACATAAAGGGATGAAGGAGGTCTTCCTAACATAGCAGCAAGGTGATGCTCGCGTTGTCATGCCTGCTATTATTTGAGATCCGCATCACAAATATTAGATAAGGTCGAGGTATAAATTCTCATCTTTATGGAAAGTTTCTCACAATACAGACTCACTAATTTAAATTCCATTTCTATCTCCCCAACGGTAATATGTTTTTCTTTGGTCATTTAACTATGGCGAAATCAAGCTTCCTTGTTCAAAGCGTAGATGTTCTTCAACTGGTGGTAATTCGAAGCAACCACTTTTGATATCATCAATGTTAAGATGACGTCACTGTACTTTAATGGCATTGGATGGGGAATAGACTCTTCTATTAACCTTGACTCTAATACACATGATATGAAGGATCTTCTGGTAATAAAAAGTGCAATGAAGTCCGGGAAGGTATAACTTGTTGATACGCCGTCAGAAAAAAAATATATATCGTATCAATTTTGTTGTTTGCCTTTTACGGAAACACAGTTCATACATTTTATATAACTTGAAGTTAAATTGAAAGACTCATAATTTTATACTGATATAATTTCGACACAGAACGCCCCTCCCCCTTCATCATTCTAGTTTACCATGTTTACTGAGGTGGTGCCATCGATCAGTGCATCGAACGCCGTCTTAAAGTGCGCCATCTTCGGTCACACCAGGAGATTTATTGAATATTTTTGGGCCACCCTTGTTTGATACTTTTCCTTTTACAAAAAAAGAGAATATTTTCCTTTATTCTCCGTTTCCCTCATTCGTACAATGCCAAATATGGTTGCCTAGATAGCATGTCATGTGGTCGTGTACCGAATTACACTTTTAATCAATGTTAACCAATTTATTTTACTCCGGGATTTTACCTAATTTCTGGTCTCCTCCTCTCCCAATACTGTCTTTGTTTGAGTCCCTTCCCTCCTATCGTTTCATCGTCCATTTATACACGTGTTACTTTTTTCTCGTGTTGGGTATGAATTTCATCATCGGCGACATGAGATTCAAATTACGGTTGTCTAAAGTTGAATTGGAAATATGAAACGTCCGCAATCCAAACAACAAAAATTATACGGGTATGTTGTGAGAAAGAACTCATTGTTAAACTGTTTCAAAGGGAGAATTTGATTTTTCCTGGTATGCGTGGGTACATTATTTTACCAGGATATCAGGTTTATTTATAGTCATGTCCATATAAATTGAGAGAAAAGGTATTTTTGAAGTTGTGAATCATTCATAAAATACTGCAGAACATCATTTTGATTATAAGATCGTCAGAATACTATAGAAGTTAAACATACCTGTTCGAAAAGTTGTCGCGGTGTGGGTTTTCCCGACATATTTCCCTAATTGACAGTGTGCATAATAATCAAAATGGGTAAGTTTTTAAAGGATTTTTACTATTGATAGGCCTTATGTTTTATATGGTACATAATAATGGCCGAAAACGACTATTGCATTCCTGTTTTTATACGAAAGTGTAGCATGTTCATGAATTTCATTTCATCAATTGATTATTGCATGGACCTACTAATACTAGTAGGTCCATGATTAATATAAGAAGAAAGAAAAGTTTTCACCAAAACGAGTTTAACATAATTTGTATTAACAAAAATGCTCTGTATTTATGGATCGCACTATCGATTTGCTATTGCATAAAGCAACGTTTAATAACAAAAATATGAAAAGATTCGCATTAGAGTACATACTACTACTACTACTAAAATTTCTACTTAAAAAAAATCCTGCAGCAGAGTCTCGAGAACACCTGTAATCTTACTGCACTGTAATATAACATGCATTTGTGTAAAATTACAAAAAATAGATATTTGGTGTATGTAACCTTACAAATTTATTGTAATGAAACTGTTTTCCCCCTTTTTAAAACAGACCTGTTCTGCAAAATTCTATAAAAAAATGTATAAAATCTTTTCTGTTTTAACAATTTACAGAATGATTTGGTTACTTCTTTCTGTAAAATCTTTTTTTTTTCTAACAGTGTACTACTACTATTACTACTACTACTACTACTACTACTAGTAGTAGTAGTATTCGCGCTGTCCCCGTCTTGCGAAGTATTAAGCATCGACAAGGCAACCTTAGCTTGGCAAAGTCAATCTACCTTGTTATTGTTTCTCTATTTACCTTTGTTATTTATTCGTCTACTTACACGCCCAGACCTCGTACGTCAAACATTATTAACTCCCTGGCTACACCCATTTTCTTGTATATTAAGGTACCACCTGTCTAACATTCTAAAGAGAACAATTTATACAACCCCTCCTTGAAAGGAGCCACTTACAAGTGGTATTGTGTGAGTGAGATGCAACTGAAACGTGTAAAAGATAAAGACAATAACCGACTTTCATATCCATCATATGTTATTCTGTAATTCAAGTGCTTTAAATTAATTTTCGCCTAGTTTTCTGTTCGTTGCAATGAACATTTTTTAGTAAGGATTCCGCTGATTGTATCGCATTAACTTTCGTCATTTATGTTGTTCAGTTTCGTTAGATAATATTTCCAAGAAGGTAGATGCTTCCTATAGTAGAGTTCATCACCCCAACATCGTGGTTTTTTTTGTATGTTGTTTATTTGTTGTCTTGCTGTTTACCTGGCTAAATAGTAAATGTCTGAGTAACTCAAACCCCTGTTCTGAAGGTTGACTTGTCTTGGAAACATTTGAGGTAATCCCCAGCCTTGTAAGAGAATATCGAAAAGCTATCTAGAAGGTTTGTCTTGAGATGGCGTCACGAAACTCCTTGTTAAAAAAACAGAGATGGTGGCGAATAAATTTCACTACAGCTTGACTTTATACCAGTCCATCATTATTGTACAAACTATTGATTCTTTTCTTGATTGTTCAAAGAGGAGGACACATACTCCCAATGGAGGGGCACTTAGCTCCATTATCCAGCCCAATTCTTAATGATCTATCGATATATCTCAATATCTCATGGATGTAAGGGTGTTCTGATAGGGCTTCGACTTCGATTGGCGTCATGACATAATCCTTGATGAATCTTAAGGTTTCCTTGAAGGTTGTAGATCGCATTTCACACCCGTAATATTCTGAATATATTGATCGTAGAAGTCACCACTCGTTCTCCTCCTCTAGAAGTAAATATGCAGATATATAATGTGAAATAAAGCTAGACTTGGACTAACTATTTTTGCTTGATCATGATTAAGTTTGGGCCTGGAATCTTAACAGTTAAGACAATGTTCTTCAAAACGCAGTTCTTATGCTAGGTTAAGCTTCCATCCAAAACAGTTTTAACATCGACAGACTTATATCACAATTTCATGTTAACTATACATTATTTACGGAATGTACGGATTTTACTCCATTTGAAATTGAGAAATAAACGATTTTATAATGATAGGTAGGACATGCAGGAAGGCCTAGTACTTGTCATAACATATTTGTATGCATTGGCTTCAGTTTTTAATTTTACTTTAAAAAACTCGACAACCACAGGTTGACATACATGACATAGGTCGAATAAATGTGACCGACAAAATGTAAAAATATATCCATGGATGTCCTTTGTGATATTTATTTAGGCTAGATTAAACTCTAAATGTTTGTGTTGGTCAGTTTGTCGAAGCATGTGCACAATCAACAATGAAGCAAGCTGACCTTCGGTAAACTTCGCAATTTTGTCTTTCCTTCTTCTCTATTCTCACTACATTATATCCATAAAATCAAAGATCATCATAAAACCCCTCCTCTCCCCCCCCCCCCCCATTTAGGCATACACCCCAAAAAAAATCAAAACCTCTATGTGGGCCGATCGAGGAGAGGCGTCGTTTTCCACCTTTATTAAAAAGTGTTGTCCTTTCCATGTCCTCTTAAAAGGTGAATTACCCCATTCCAACGTTTCTTTTTTGTGTGGAGAGTATATAGGCCTATACGTTGCAGCGCTTGGCTCTCACACTTCTTCTGATAATGTTCCAGTGATGATTTCGAACCTTCATAAATCCTTTCTCAGACCATGGATATACTTCTCTGGTCAGTCTTTACCTCTCATTTACTTAATGTCTCTTTAAGAGATTGGATGGTCCTTTTCAGGACCAACACTTGCCCAAGAAAGATACATGGTGTACCGTGAAACCTACTACACTATCTCTTCTTCATAACTCTGTATATCAATGAGGTGAGGTGAATACAGTCACCTTTTCTAATCTCCAATTTCAGCATCAGTCGTTAGTTCGATTCCTCATCGTTTCTTGAGAAAAAAAAAAGAAACTTGATGATTCCTGCACAGTACGATGCCTTCTCACATCGCTCTAGCCCATCCCATTGTTCTCTTGTCAACGATAGCCTCTCGATAAAATTGAAGACTTTATGGTGACTGCACAAAACGAATGAAGTCTGATGAGCTTAGTAACTACAAGAAATCGATATCACAATGGCGGACTATTGTTAACACAAATCCTATCAAAATACACATCGATCAATTTTCAGTCGATGGCAAATGCATAAAATGATTCTTATTTGCAATATGTCAAGACAGTAAGATTTCACAATACTTATAGGCAAGTGTGTGTTCTATTTGATAGGCCAGGTTGGGGCGGGGTGGGTCATTTTATTATAATTGTCACAAAAATGCAAAAAAAAAAATTTAATCCAAGTGAGAGCGAATGAAGTAGACCCCAAATACACCTGCCAATGTCGATCTCACAAAGTTCTAAGACTCACTAATAAAATAATCAAATGTGTTTTATATAATTGTTATTATTAGGGGAGCATTCAAGAGTCTCCATTATGTAGAATACAACATTTCTGTACAAGCTTGGCCCTTTACTGAACTCTTACGATTACTTAGAGTACCATGGAGTAATTAGGCGAAAATATCTCATTTATAGATTTTTTAAAAATCCCGTATGATACTAAATCAGTGAAGCTTTACTTGAGATATAAATTCCATTCAATTCCTCACTCAAGGTTGGGCATATTTTTCTTTTATAAAATACCAGCAGACTATTAAAGCAATCCTTTCTGCTCCAAATGATAATAACAAATGTATGTTTGTTTTTATTGTATTATTTTCAGACTTAATTATTCAAGTAGATATAAATCTATACAAAATTTATAAACAGAAACGTTTCTCGAGGTTCTTTGGAAATGATGTGGCAAATAGTAATTTCGTCATGCTATACAAGCGAGGCGTTCTTGTAACGACCTCGGAATTACCATACCCTCGCGCCGGTTTGATCTTCACACTATACCCCCCCCCCTCCCAAGTAAGTCCACCCCAACAAAAACATGATTTGAATAAAGAGAAAAATCCATCATGCATAACACTGCAAATTAAATCGGATATAAAATAAGAAAGTTATGACATTTTAAAGTTTTGCTTAATTAAAAAAAAATAGTTATGTGCACATCCTGGTCGGTATGCAAATGAGGAGAATGATGACGTCATCCACTCACTATTTCCTTTGTATTTTATTATATGAAATACGAAATATTCTAATTTTCTCCTCATTGTCAAGTGAAACAACGATTAATTCCTCACTGCAGAACATGTGGAATTAGCATTGTTTAATACGATATGGTTCAGTCAAGTTGGTCCTTCTGTCAAATCTGTAAAAAATGAAATATTGTATAATTCAAACAATAAAAAATAAACGAAAGAGTAATTTAGGGACATCATCGGCTGTCTCATTTGCATTTCACTGAATTGTATGTATCACTGTTTTATATATGAGAAATAAGCGAAACTTTAAAATGTCATAACTTTCTTAACTTACATCCAATTTTGATGAAACTTTCAGTATTATGCTATTTTGATTTTTCTCTATTTATTCAAGTCAACATTTTCTGGGATGGACCTTCAATTGACCTTCAACAAGGTGTACCTCTGACCGTCCCGACCCTTCAGTGTCATGAATGATGAATGATTAATATCATTGATAGATTATTCATTTAGTATTCATTAAATGTGTCCATATTTTTTTAAGATGTAGACTTTTTTTTAGTTTCGATAAGTATTTAGAGTTGGGAATATGTCTTGTGTTTTATTCTGGAACATATCAGTAGTCATATATGTTTTGCGAATACAAAATAGCTTTATATTAAGATAATTTATTGCAGACCCAGACATGGATGTGTATAGTTTATAAATTGAAGAGCATATATGCCGAGCAACATGCAAATGTTTGACGAGTAGGCTGTTGAATGGGTTTGATTTAATCTTCATATTTTATCACCTTTGTAAAGTGTTTACAATACACTTAACAATGCATTTAATGGGTTGAAAGCAAATACATAATGGCATTCTTTGCATTCCAATCTTCATAATTTGCCTATTTTTATATTGTTCGAGTAATTCCATTATATTCCATTCTAAATTCACTGTCAAATTCATGGATAGACGAATTGAAATCTGTGATAAATTTCGGTTATTATTGGAGAATATAGCACTATATAATGTGGTCTTAGATTTATTATACTATATTCCAAGGAAAATAATGCCATTTAAGTAATTTTTTCACCAA